>NC_142952.1:4381586-4386586 GCF_046866305.1 Octopus bimaculoides
CGCCCGTAGTACCTACACGCCCATATATATCCATATGTATATGTATATGTACAGTCAACCAGACTCCATAGCGACAGGTATTGATTTACGTCAACAAGACAGGTAGATGGATTTTACATAGTTTAAATGACAAAAATTTTGTGGTTTTCTCTTCACTCTCTCTCCCATGAACTTTTCTCTGACGAAGAATTTTCTGTCCGAAGCATTGCATTTTCCACTGCACGCAAGTTCGATGGTCATACATACTTACATAATTTTATACACATCTACATATATGTGTGATATATATGTACATGTATGTGTATGTGAGTATTTGTATGTCTATATCTATATAAATATATATACAAAAATATCTGTATATGTATAATATATTTATATATACATATATATATATATATATATATTTATATATATATGGAATGGATATCCTCTTAGCTCCTTGTGGAGCGTAGGGCCGATTTCCCGGTTTCCATGACGTACGTGTTCCCCCGAAGATTTTTACTCAAGAAACAGGAAGAAAGTGTGAGAGAAAGTTGGAGCGAATGAGTACAACAGGGGTCGCCGCCACCCCCTGCCGGAGCCTCGTTGAGCTTTAGGTGTTTTCGCTCAATAAACAAACACAACGTTCGGTCTGGGAATCGAAACCGCGATCCTCAGACCGCAAGTCTGCTGCCCTAATCACTGGGCCATTGCGCCTCCTCATATAAATATGTATATGTAATATTTATGTCCGTGTGTATGTATGTATGTACCAATGACGAGCAAACAAGGGGAAAGAACGGTGTGTGGGCGATATGTTGAATAACTTTTGAGAAATTATCGCAACAGAAACCATGTGAGAATTTGGCTTTGACTACAGGAAGCTATTCGATTGTATTTCATTCGGTTTCATTGAAAGAAATAGTTGATCAATGTCAGTGATTTGAAAACACCTTCCACTTACGTGTAACAGTTCCAGAGATCCTGAATAAACGGAAGGGCCGGGGAGATTACCCCTAACTCCGAAACTAATCAGGAAACAAAAGCCAAATACATATACACTCATGTGTATTTGTATTTTTATATATTTTCATTATTGTGTAATCTCTGTCAATAGACGCATTGAATATATATATATATTGATTTATTAAACAGCTACAAAGATTTTAGATGGTAATAATCAGTTAGATTATACCCAGCATTCATTTAATATTTATTTCATCGACTGAGTATGAATGAAAAACATTATCATACTCAAGACAGAGCACAAGAGCCGTAAGTATATAGCATAACCATTTTGCACAAGTTTATAAGGTTCGCATATTAGTGTTTGAGCAAGACAAAAACAACTAAAAATCAGAGCGTGGATAACCATAAAAACATATCTAAGGCGATAGGCTCAATGTCCTGATTTCGATACTCTACATCAATGATTCCCAACGATTTTTAGCCAGTTGTCTACTTTGATTTCTATTTTACACATGAGAACCCCCATAGGTATTCGATTTTTAAAAACATCCTATTATATATTTATAATTGCAGATCACTTTTAACAACAAAAGCTTATATGAGCCCCCAAGAGCCATATGGGCTCTCATGGGCTATATGGCCCCCAGCTGAGAACCACTTCGACGCTCTTCTACGTTTACTAATTTACAAATTGATGACTAAAGGAGCCTAACACAAGTAGCTTGAAATCAGAACGTGAATCTTCGTAAATAATTGTGTAGGCTATTGTGTCTGGTTCCCTTCTTCTTCAGGCAATCTATATAGTGATTTCTAAATTAGAATCAAGGCCACAGAAACCAGAATATTGATGGCCGTAATTGAAAAAGCAAAGAAGTATATTTTTTATATTGTCAGGCGCTATTCTAATTTTGCTAATCCACTTGTTGATGTCTCAGCTAGACACAGAAACTAAACACGGAAACCATATGGTAAAGGGCCGTAACCAGATAACTAAACACTGTGAGTTATTTTATTCGACGCACCAATGATTTCTGCCTTCTGTCAATCCTCCACTCTTTGCATTAAACATAATATCGTTAAAAGACATCAAAAAGCACCAAAAACGCCACAAGGGTACACAATCAACTTATGATCAATACCACATTATATTTGATGGAAATGTTCAACCAATATTAACCAATTCCGGTAAAGAGAATGAGAGAGAGACAGAGACAGAGAGGAAGAGATGGAGAGAGGGGGAGACAGAGGGGGAGAAAGGGAAGGGAAGAGAAAGAGAAGGGGAGAGAAAGAGAAAGGGAGAGAAAGGAGAGGGGATTTCAGTATTTTAGCTAAAACAATGTCTGAGACACTTCAAAAGCTGCAATAAATCGGGGAGTTATTTGTCTTGTCTGCTGAAATAGAAACACCTAAAAAAAAAAGGAAAACGACAAAAATAAAAACAAAAACCAAAAAACAAACAAATGCAAGGAAAAAAATACAAAAATACATATAAGAAAATATAAACATCAACGAAAAACCAAAACAAAAAAACCCAACAACCCTAAAACAAATATATAAAACGCTAAAGCAATCATCACCGTCACAGCTCTCACAACGGCATCTACTACTACTACTACTACTACTACTACTACTAATGATATTAGTCTTCGTTTATTTGCTATAGGGTCAAATAAAACACCTATAAAAGACTATAAAGTAAATACCACTTAGTGAAGTGCAAATATATAAGGATGTACACACGTCTCTCTCTCTCTCTCTCTCTCTTTGAAACAGAATCTCATACACAAACACACTCACACACACACATACACACATACACACACATATATATATACTTATGTGTGTACGTGTATGTGTGTGTGTGTGTGGGGGGGTATTTTACCTTTCACTTGTAGGAATCATTGTAGTGCGGCCATGCTATGTTACCGCTTTGAAGGGTTGAACTGAAATTAAAAAAATTAGAATATATATATATATTCTAAATTAATGTGACTAAAGTGTATCTCGGTTTTTAGAATCCTCCCACGAGTAGATCGATTTCTGCCAGGCTCAGGTAACTTTAGATTGCTGATTAACCCAGCTGTTGGGAGTTGATTTAGTCCAAACACTTTGCAACGGAATTGATACTGGGTTTCTGAAGGGTCTACGGTTCGATCCCGCTCACTGAATAAACGCTTTGGAGGAGATTTCTGCATTCAGTTTTGGTCCAATACAAATCTCTGCTTGAGAGACTCTCTCCTTGGCGATGAAGTTGATTTTGGAGACAAATTAACAAGAGACCAAGCCAAAGAACGGAGGTACTCATAAGTGTTAGCAGCTATTCAGTAACACACACACACACACACACACACACACACACACACACACACACACACACACACACACACACACACACACACACACACATATATATATATATATATATATATATATATATAAATATCTATATGTAGCGAAATGTCTGCTACATATGTAAATCCATGTGTACGTTTGTGAGAGTAGTGAAAATTTAATAATTCCACAACTCACAGATTGTCACTGTTCATTTATGTCACCGTCACTTTATTCAACACACACACACACACACACACACACACACACAAACGCACATACACACACACACATACACACACACACACACATTCTTTACTTATCATGTAATGGATCTTGATATTTTCTTATTCGTGTATATTAACTTTAGCATGCGAACCGATTTCAGCATGTATTTAAAAATTTTTTATTTCATATTTATTTCAGCTGATATGATAATTATATTTTCTTCCGTTTATATAACTAAAAAACTATTGCAATGCTTTTCCAATGTGCTATGCAAAACCAAACTGAAATCATTTATTTTTCACATTTTTAAACGATTTATCTTTTCTCTTTTCTTTCATTGAGACGTTTAAAAAAAATTACTTTAAATACGTTCTGTAAAACTCGTAGAAGCAAATACATATCTTCGTGTATTACTAAATACGCATGCTTAGGCTTTATTCTTTCACTAGTTTTAACCAGAGAGCTGCGGCCATGCTGGAGAACCACCATTATATGCCCGTCTTTTTTTTAAACTAGTTCAATGATTAAAACAAATATACGAATAAAAGGCCGAGGCATAACAATTGATACAGGGCGATGCAGTTCTTTTACGCAACACGGTAGAGGCAGAGAGTGACAGTTGGATTGACAAAGCCTGATTGGAAGTGAAACAAGTTTAGCAATCTCCAGGGGCATCGAGGCCATTTTGGTAGTGATAAAAAAGACAGAAGAGAGATAGCAAGACTTTAGACAAGAAGCTGGAATGTATCTAACTTCACCAAAGTTACCATATACAAAGATATTTCAACACAATACATTGTATGTTTGACTGAGATAAACAGCACGTCATAAACCACCTCGACATCAATAATGAACCAGAAAGACGGAGCCCGTTTCCTCTTACAGACACATTACAAAGTGTTGCAAACGTTTACAGAAAACGAATTGAATGCTTGGAACATCAGGGTTGACCAACATGCTGTCATCTTCACAGTTATTTCTGCAACTGCGACCGCATCTTCTACATTCCGGTATGATTATTTTAATGAATATTAGCGTGAAACCAAAATATGGAAGCAGCTACATGCATAAAATGTACGCATGCACGTAGACATATATTTTCATGTACGTGTGTGTGTGTCTGAGTGCGTACGTCTGACTGTGTACACGTATGAATATATCTGTAAAAATGCATAAATTCACATATAACTACATATATAGATACCTTGTATATAGAAGGTACAAGAGTGTATAGTTTGGTTAAGACGTTGCTCTGGGATGTAATCTCAGCAAACACATATGGCGCATGTGTGTGTGTGGAATGGGGAAAATCACACACACACACACACACACACACACACACACACACACACACACACACACACACACAACACACACACACACACACACACACACACACACACACACACACACACACACGCACACACAGAGAGAACACGTACAGTCAAAACGCAAAAGGAAGTCTGTTAGATTATAAGGAGCGGTGAATGACG
>NC_142952.1:4391586-4399086 GCF_046866305.1 Octopus bimaculoides
CTTTTGCCAGTTCCATTATCTATCGAACTTTGGTTTACCATAATAAATAGCTTCAATTATGGAAGTTTTAAAGCGTATATTTTCGAACAAGTTAGGAAATGTGTCTATCCAATATTCTATAGCTTCTGATTTTAGAGTCTGAAATATATTAAAATAGAGATTGGTTCAAACGAGTAAAACTAAGAGTCTTCCGTTTTCGGTTTCTTCCAGTAAATGATTCCGGAAGCCATTGTTAAATTCTAAATGAGCTATTAAATGAATACTGCAAGGTTTTAAAATGCTATCTATACTCTTTGTATTTTGAAAGACGGTCCATTGCGTCTTGTTATTGTTGCTGCTGTTACTATTTTTGCTGTTGTTGTTGTTGTTATTGTTGCTAACTCATACATCATTCTACATAGAACAGAGCTATGAAAAAAAAAATCCCATCCGTTACTATCACAAGTTTTTCTCGCGGTATAGCGTAACTAGGACAATCTAAGTTCACGTGTTCTTCATTTCTAAGAGAGCAAGGTATAGTGTAACGGTGGGTGGGCTCCTGTTTCTGGCTGGTTGAGTTACCACATAAAAAAAATCTGATGTAGGCTCGGCTAAATCTTTTATTGGTGAACATTTATTTTATTTTAGTCATTTAATATTTTGCTCTAAATAATTAACCAAAAATGATGACAGACAAAATTGACCTCGGTGGGATTTGAACTCATGTCCCGAAGAGAGACGAAACGCCGCTAAACATTTTTCCTGGCCTGTTAACAATTCCGCTACCACGCCGTATTATTAATCTAAAACATGTTAACTAGTTTAATTGTTAGTGTTTTATATTAATTAAGGCCACGGGTTGGCAGAATTATTACCACACCGGAAAAATTGCTTAGCAACATTTCTTCCGATTTTACGTTCTCAGTTCAAATGCAACCGGAGTCGACTTTACTGTTCATCCTTCGGGGTCCGATGAAAAAAGTACCATTTGAACACTAGGGTCAATTATGATCGATTTACCCCCTCCCTTGTAAATTCCTGACCATGTATCGAAATCTTAAATCAATATTTTGCATTAATATTCCCTGTCGTAGAATAGCAACATTATATCGCTGTATGGGATAAAGGACGGAGAAAGGGTTTAGCAACAAGAATGATCCGTGGCTACGAAACACTGCTTGTAAACAGAAAACCATTCTAAGTAAGATAAAGAACACAGGCGGTACCTCTAGAGACGTTAGGAAGGGATTTCAATGCAAAAGGCCAGAGATTCAGTAATTTGCCAGTGCACCAGTTCGCAATCCCATCAAAGTAACCGACTCACCATCCTCAGATCTTAGACTTTTTAAGTAAGCCTAACCTGTTTTACATCCTCTTTTGGGCGTTTAGATGCAGGAAAAGGGCTACTAGGTGAGGAAGGAAAGAAGGTGTACCGGAATGGAGATGCGGAGGCAGATGTTAACATTATCATTTTTATTATCCAACGATGGCGGCGAGCTGGCAGAATCGTTAGCACGCTGAACGAAATGCTTAGCGGTATTTCTCCCGTCACTACGTTCTGGGTTCAAATTCCACGGAGTTCAACTTTACCTTTTGAGGTCGATAAAATAAGTACCAGTTGAACACTGAGGGTTCGATGTTATTAACTCTCCCCAAATCACTACTCTTGTGGCAAAATTTGAAACCATTACTATTTTTATTGTTTCTGTCTGTAGTATAAAGGATTATTCTTGTTATTGACGTCTTTTTGCTGCTGTTTCGTAGTCCGGGATTAACACTGTTATAGCAGACATGATTAGGTAGAAAGAAGCGTATATTGTAAATAGATAGCATTGTACAAGGTGTCCATTGTTTGGGGGGAAAATGTAGAAAATGAGATCAGGAAGAAGAGGCTTAGATTTCTAGGAGGTCGAGCAACTGCTAGGTGATCTTTTGCTGCTCAAATTAAATATTTATGCACTTACAGTGCTTATAATCTGACAACAGAATTCTGATTCTGGAAGAATTATGTTGTGTGTGTGGATATGTGCGTATGTGTGAACATAGATGTGTATGTAAGCATGTATATATGAATATATATATATATATATATATATATATATATATATATATATATATATATATATATATATATATATATATATAGATAGATAGATAGATAGATAGATAGATAGATAGATAGGCGCAGGATTGGCTGCGTGGTAAGATGCAAGTTTCCCAACCACATGGTTCCGCGTTCAGTCGCACTTCTCCTATAGCCTCAGGAAGACCAAATCCTTGTGACTGGATTTGGCAGACGGAAACTGAAAGAAGCCCATCGTGTATATATATGTGCATATATATATATATATATATATATATATATATATATATATATATATATATATATATATATATGTGTGTGTGTGTGTGTGTGTGTGTGTGTGTGCATGTCTGTGTGCCTGTGTTTTTCCCTCTACCACCTCTTGACAGCAGTTGGTGTTGGTGTGTTTACGCCCCCGTAATTTAGCGGTCAATCATGGTGATGGCCGATATATATATATATATATATATATATATATGTATATATATATATATATATATATATATATATACATACATACACACACAGACACGCATGTATATACATGTAAGTTTCAAAGAAAGAATCGCATACACACACGCACACATGCACGCATGCACACATGCAAACACAAAGAGACAGACAAACAGACAGATAGGTAAGTAGATATGGTCATGTGGGTCGCAGAGTTTCGTCATCAAGAGAAAATGCTAAGGAACAATGGAATGCATAATTTTACGTTCATTATCATAACGAAAATAATTCATTTAGCAAACCTAAATATATATAAAATAAATTACAGATATTAGATTTCTTTGTTAAGTTATATTAAATAATCAATAATGCATTCTATGATATTAATATTCGTTCTTATGAAAAAAATTTTATTCTATTATATGTATTCTCAAGATACATATTAAAAAAAAAGAAGTTTAGGCAAACGATTTCCCATTCAGACTCTTTAAAAGACAAATACAAAATTTAATATTTTCATTTTCTATGAATTCCGTTCGTAATATTTCTAACCCTTTTAAGTAGCTGGATTGAATCGGCACCAGGATACGAGTTGAATTTAATTCTTTGCACAGTTTACGAATGCCTCCATATTCTATTAAAATGTCATCCAATTTCGTTTTTCTATTTCAGACTCTGTGGATTGAGAAATTATCTAATATTATTAGCGGAAGCAAAATCTAATTGGATTCCAATGCTCCCGCCGTCGTATTGAATTTATTTAATATTCTTTATATCTTTTTCTAATATTCACTTTTTCTGCTTATCTCTCTGCATATATATATATATATATATATATATATATATATATATATATATATATATATATATATATATATATATATATATATATATATAAGTGTGTAGTTTACTCTTCCATTATAGGTTGGAGCAAAGAAACAAGTACTCCATTGAGTGAGAGACACATATCATTTAATAAAGGTAGTATTTGAATAGGACTTACTAATAGTTTCATGCCTTGGAAACACATTAAATGAACAGATTTTTATATCGTACTTTATGTGCTCAAGCAAATTTCTAGCAGCACATATTAAAAGATATATTTGTACGTATAAGTGTATATATATCTATATCTATATATCTATATCTATATATATATATATATATATATATATATATATATATATATATATATAATATATATATATAGTAGTAGTAGTGGGAGAATGAGAGGAGGGAAAAGGTGATGCTATCTTGCAATTGTTCTAGGTTTCAGGAAATTCTAACATGTTTATCCGTTTGACTCTGTGTCTGCAAAATTCGATCTTTTCTTCAGATTAACGATTGAAAAATTATAAAAAAAAAAACAATACAACCATATATATATACATAACAATAATAATTCAGTAAACAAACGAACAAATAAACAAAAGAAAAAAAATGATATTATTTGGAATCGCTAATTTTCTTTTAATAGATTTAAAAAAAAATTATTTCTTCTTTGTAGAATTTTATTTAATATGACTAACTTTATTTATCACTGGTACCAAAAACCAAAATCGAAAGACATTCTCTAAAGCACACAGTCAATTTCCTTACATTTATTATTATTATTATTATTATTATTATTATTATTATTATTATTATTATTATTATTATTATTATTATTATTGTTCAGTAGTTTTATTTTTATAACGTGCTTTCACTTCACTACCGAGCGCAGCTCTGTGCGCCTTGGGTATGTTCTGTGGTTTGCTGTGGTGCTCTTATGTTTACTGTATTGAAAGTGTTTTGCGTAGGATGTGTGCAGTGCCCAGTAGTGCAATTTTCTGTATGTTATATATATTTGTAAGTCCTGGTGTTTTTGTTATGTATTTGTCTGGATATTATTATTATTATTATTATTATTATTATTATTATTATTATTATTATTATTATTATTATTATTATTTTATGTTTGACTTTTGTTTTGCATTTGTACAAGTTGGATCCAAGTCTCACCCAGAGACCTCAAGAGACAACAAGTTAGAAGTTCATGTAGGTGTTATGCCTAGGGTACCATATATTTGGATTTGTACAGTTTTGTTCAAGTGAATGTTTAAGAAACCATAAGAAAATTATGTTTGCTTTAAAATTTGAGATCACATAGACAGTATTTTACGTAGGATATGGGCAGTTCCCATGAGCACTATCTTTTGGACTTCAGCCATTTTGGGGTTTCCTGGTATCTGAGCTAGGTAGTAATCAGCCCGTTTCGCTGTCATTCCCAGGGCACCTATGACAATAGGTATTGTTTTCGTCTTCAGATTCCACATTTTTTATTATTATTATTATTATTATTATTATTATTATTATTATTATTATTATTATTACTATTGTTCAGTAGTTTTATTTTTATAACGTGCTTTCACTTCACTACCGAGCGCAGCTCTGTGCGCCTTGGGTATGTTCTGTGGTTTGCTGTGGTGCTCTTATGTTTACTGTATTGAAAGTGTTTTGCGTAGGATGTGTGCAGTGCCCAGTAGTGCAATTTTCTGTATGTTATATATATTTGTAAGTCCTGCTATTTTTGTTATGTATTTGTCTGAATATTTTTTTATTATACCTGAGGCACCTACTATGATAGGAATTGTTTCTGTTTTTAGATTCCACATTCGAGTTACCTCTATTTCCAGGTCTTTGTATTTTGAAAGTTTTTCCATTTCTTTTAGGGAAACGTTGTCATCTGCTGGTATTGATACATCGATTAGAAAGCATTATCTTTCTTCATGATCTTTGACAACTATATCTGGTGTATTTGCCTTAATTTCTCTATCTGTGTGTATTGGCATATCGCAGAGTATGGTTGCTTTCTCGTTTTCTGTGACCTTTTCTGGCGTGTGTTTATACCATCTTTTTTCTGTTGTTATTCCATAGTGTTGGTATAGCTTCCAGTGTATATAGGTCCCAGTTCTGTCGTGTCTGTGAATATATTCCTTCTTAGCCAGGACTGGGCAGCCAGAGATAATATGATTTATTGTTTCTTGTCCATCTCCACATATTCTACAGTTACTTGTTATGTGTTTTTTTGGTAATTTCTGGTCGGGAGGCTCTGGTCTTGTGCAGCAATTAAAAATCCTTCAGTCTCTGCTTTAAGTCCTGAGCTTCTCAACCATTGCTGGGATTTTTCTCTGTCTATTTCTTTTGCATTTAGTTTAGCCCAGTATTTACCATGTAGGGGCTTTTCTTGCCATCGTTTTATCATGGTCCGTTGCTGTTCTAGTTTTAGTTTGGATTTCATTTGTTTTATAGCTTTTGTTGTTTCTTCTTCGTCTTCGTCTTTGTTAGGTAGTATGATTTCTTGTTTGTATTTGTCAGCTTCCTTAAATACTGAAAACAGTTTTTTGTTTTGCTCGTGTTTTGTGGTTATTTGTATTAGTTTTCCTTGCTTCTGGACTACTCCTGGACTATTTTTGCGGTCGTATGGTGGTTATTTTGTAATAGTTTTCCAGCTGTATAAGACACCTGCCATGTCAGATTTTGGGTGGTGCATCCTATATCCTGTCCATCATCATCATCATCAATCATCATCCTCATATCATCAATCATCAATCATCAATCATCAATCATCATCAATCATCATCAATCACCATCATCAATCATCAATCACCATCAATCATCAGCAATCATCAATCATCAATCATCAATCATCATCAATCATCATCAATCACCATCAATCACCATCACCAATCATCAATCATCAATCGTCAATCATCATCAATCATCATCAATCATCAATCACCTACCATCAATCATCAATCGTCAATCACCATCAATCATCATCAATCACCAATCATCAATCATCAACCACCAATCATCAATCATTAATAACCGATCGTTAATCATCAGTCATCAATCATCACCAATCATCAATCATCATCAATCATCATCAATCATCATCAATCATCATCAATCACCATCATCAATCATCAATCGTCAATCGTCAATCATCATCAATCATCATCAATCACCAATCATCAACCATCAATCACCTATCATCAATCATCAACCACCAATCATCAACCATTAATAATCGATCTTTAATCATCAATCATCAATCATCAATCATCAATCATCAATCATCACCAATCATCAATCATCAATCATCATCAATCATCATCAATCATCATCAATCATCATCAATCATCATAATCACCAATCATCATCATCATCAATCATCAATCGTCATAATGTATAAGATTGCATATGCGCATACATCTACATGTATTAGCGTGTATGATAAATGTGTACGTGAATGTATGTATACGTTAGTGTATTTTTATTATTTTTGTTGTTGTTTCTGTTGTTACTTATACTGCTGTCGTTCAAATTGTAACTTTAGAATATTACATTCTGATATTATTGGAAACCATATTTATTTTATAAAGTTACTTTTTTGCTGTTTACAATTTTTTTAATCTAAATTCCATTTATGATAATGTTAAAATTTATGATTTCTATTTCGAGTGTCCAATGATCAAATGACTGTCTTCCTTCAAAAGATTGTCAACAATACTGCAACCCTTCTTGTTTTAAGTTTTTAACTGTTCCTCTCTTAAAATTACTGTAAACACAACAATATTCCTCAGATGAGAAAAAAAAATCTGAAATTATATTTGAAATAGATTTTCTCTCTGCTTCAGACACTGAAAGAGCTGTGGTGACTTTCAAAATACAGCTGTTGTAAAAATAAATTACAAAGGTTTAATTTTCAACAAGTACAATATACTTATGATTCAAAACATATCTATGTTCTTATCATTATTATCTACACGAACTGGAAATCTTATTATGCAAGTTATATATATATATATATATATATATATATATATATATATATATATATATATATATATATATATATATATAACTTGCATAATAAGATTTCCACAAGACGCTTCTTTCAGTTTCCGTATGCCAAATCCATTCACAAAGTTTTGGTCGGT
>NC_142952.1:4404086-4409086 GCF_046866305.1 Octopus bimaculoides
TAAATATTGATCTTAGACCGAATATTAACAAATCACAGATATCTGCACTTAAACGCCTACAACACAATGGCACGATAATCATTAAAGAAGCAGACAAAGGGAGTAATTGTTATAAAAGATGACGAATACTGCAGGGATTTAGTTGATGCTCAGTTGAAAGATACAACGTTCTCCTGTGAAATACCTCCAAACACAGACCATCGCAAATGAGATATGAGCCGAGCAAAAGAAAGGCATGGTCTGTCACCTACCTACCTACCTACCTACCTACCTACCTACCTACCTACCTACATACATACATACATACATACATACATACATACATATAAATATATATATATATAGACATCCGTTGTGAATTTGTTTGGGGGTCCTCAATTATTTCAATTCCTTTCTGTTCTTTCTCCTGCGAAATTCTCTGGGGCAAATTTCTAGTGTCTGAAGCAGAGCAATGCCCGAAACGTAATAAATTTTACTCCCTCGTTTTCAATTTACGAAGACTACCTGATAACGATCGTTGCAATTTTGTTCTTCTTTCTCTCCCTATTCGCTTGCCAGTTATATGTGTATTTTCTCTTTTTTCTCTTTTATTTGTTTCAGTCATTTGACTGTGGCCATGCTGGAGCACCGCCTTTAGTCGAGCAAATCGACCCCGGGACTTATTCTTTGTAAGCCTAGTACTTATTCTATCGGTCTCTTTTGCCGAACCGCTAAGTGACGGAGACATAAACACACCAGCATCGGTTGTCAAGCAATGCTAGGGGGACAAACACACACACACAAACACACACACATATACATATATATATACATATATACGACGGGCTTCTTTCAGTTTCCGTCTACCAAACCCACTCACAAGGCTTTGGTCGGCCCGAGGCTATAGTAGAAGACACTTGCCCAAGGTGCCACGCAGTGGGACTGAACCCGGAACCATGTGGTTGATAAGCAAGCTACTTACCACACAGCCACATACATACATACACACGAACATACAGACATATGTAGATACATGCACACATATGTGTGTATTTGTGTGCCTGGTGCGTGTTCGTACGCAGGCAGCTATTTAAATCGATATCGAAATGAATGTGATGCCGCTATACGACAAGTAGAGAGACAAACGCATTTATTAGAAGCTCTTCATAAACCATTTACCAATTTTATGTAAATGACTTCATGAAATGAAAACAATTTTCACATTAATGTATTTTATATCGTTGTCTCCTGTTTTTGTTGCCATTAAACTGTGCATTGGGTATATAAAAATAGCTGCGTGTTTGATTATATATAATTGTGTGTGTCTATATATATATGGGTGTTCGTATACTAGTTGGAGTGTGTACTTGTACTTATGTGCTTATAAATATATACAATCTTGCTTGCATGCTTGAATGTATGTATGTAATTATCTATACATATATGTATTAGAAGAGTATTGAATATCTATCTATCTATCTATCTATCTATCTATCTATCTATCTATCTATCTATCTATCTATCTATCTATCTATATATATATATATATATCTATATATATATATATCTATCTATCTACAAGTGGTATGAATATATATATATATATATATATATGTATATATATATATATATATATACGAAGACTTCTTTCAGTTTCCGTCTACCAAATCCACTTTGGTCGGCTCGAGGCTATAGTAGAGGACACCTGCCCAAGGTGGCCAGGCAGTGAGACTAAACCTGGAACCATGTGGTTGAGAAGTAAACTTCTTACCACGCAGCCACTCCTGCGGCTATATACACACACACACACACACACACACACACACACACACACACACACACACACACACACACACATATAGCGTCACTTGTTCGAGTTGACCGCGCAGACTAGTAATTTCCATTCTCTCATTCTTCTTCGGAGACAAGGACGTTCTTTAATGACCATAGATCTCTCAATGAAAATGGCGTACCTCTAATACATTCGAGAATAGAGTTGAAAGTATATTTGCTATAACAATTAATTATAGTGAAGCTCCCTTGTTCACGCAACGTAAACTCTATCAATTTCCACTTCTGTAAATATAAAGATTAATTTAAAACTCAAACAAATTTAACCGTGGTTCTATTACACTTGGGTTTTTTATTTCAGAAAATATCTGAAAGAAAATAAAAGGACGAAAAGAAGCAAACGTTAGGAAACAAAATCAAACGAAAAAATTTTATGACAAATATGGCGGTTACAGAAATTTGTGTTTGAGTGTGTGTGTGTATGTGTGTGTATAATATTTATATGTATACATATATATAGATATCATTATGAATATATACATACATATATATATATGTATATATGTATAAGTATAAATGTGTATACATATATATATGTATGTATATATGTGTGTGTATATATATATATATGTGTGTATACAGGTTTTATTTGCATGCATACAAACACACTCAAACACACACACTGACGCACATCATTCATATTACTCACACATACATCATACACACACGAAAACGCATATATGCATCTATCTATCTATCTATCTATCTATCTATAT
Source organism: Octopus bimaculoides (assembly GCF_046866305.1). NCBI lineage: Eukaryota > Metazoa > Mollusca > Cephalopoda > Octopoda > Octopodidae > Octopus > Octopus bimaculoides. The sequence goes on from NC_142952.1 coordinate 4,406,633, forward strand.
ATACATACATGTACATAATGTAAGGAATTGGTCTACTTATAGATATTTACGAGTAAATAGATATATAAGTATATGTATATATATACATATATATGTGTGTGTGTGTGTGTGGATATATATATATATAATTGGGTATGCAAATATATACACATATACATGTGTGGGTATATATATATATAATCATATATGTACAGACATACATTTTTATATATGAATAGACACATGCGTACAAATGTATATTTATGCACGTATATATATAAATGAATATATCTATGTATAAATATATATGTGTGTGTGTTTGTGCGTGTGTACGTGTGTGTGTATGCGTGTGTATATAAACATGGATGTTTGCAGAAATGGTCTCTCATACACAATCTGACTATAGTGAAAAAGACTGCATTATACAGGGCTTAACACAAGACAATAGACTCACCTACAACACCGTACAGTGGCATGCACACGCAAATACACTGAAACATCCATACTCCCATTCACGGATGCAAACATATACATCGCTCAGTCATAAAGATATCGTTAGTTGAGGATGAAGTCTAATGTAAGTATAAAACTACAACAGCATGAATGTCGCCACGATTATAGCCAGCAGCGACGATAATAATTATAAAATAACGAGAACAACTAAAAGTAGCAAGTATCCTGTCTACAATCTTTAAGTGATATCATTACATCTGACCATTAATTATGTGTGAAAATTACGTTATATAACAAATATTTTCATAAATTGCGTGACACAAACATCTGGTGTGTTAACTGTAGACGCACACCTATAGAAATTGAACAAGTTTTGCCATACACACGTACACACACACACGCCCCTCCCCAAATATACACATTCATATACACACATACATACAGATATATATATATATATATATATGCATTTTGAAATAATTATTAATAATAACTATATATATATATATATATATATATATATATATATATATATATATATATATATACATATATATATATATATATATATATATATATATATATATATATATATATATATATATATATATATATATATATGCATATATACTTATGTGAAGGTGCGTGGCTTAGTGTTTAGGGCATGACACTCACGTATGTATGGTCGTGAGTTCTAATCTTCCGGTGGCGCGTTGTGTCCTTGAGCAAGGCACTTTATTACACATTGCTCCAGTCCACTCAGCTGGCAAAAATGAGTAGTACTTGTATTGCAAAGGGCCAGCGTTGTCACATTTTGTGCCACGCTGAGTCTCCCTGGTAACTACGTTAAAGGTACACGTGTCTGTGGAGTGCTCAGTCACTTGCACGTTAATTTCACGAGTAAGTTACTCCGTTGATCGTATCAACTGAGACCCTCGTCGTCGTAACCGACGGAGTCCTCATATATATATATATATATATATATATATATATATATATATATATATATATATATATATATATATAACCACGTGTGGAACTACGTTGACAAAATACCAGTGGTAACCGAAATAACTGAAATAAACATTTACATGTATTCATTTCCGATAAATTTCTAGATTCTAAGAAACTACGCCAATTTGATTCGTTCAGAAATATCACATCGAAGAAAATGAGAATTTGGTTTAAAAAATTGGCATTCAAAGATATAAATAAAATTATTCTAGAAAATATACTAGCAAAAATGAAAAACGAAGTCTTCTATATATTTTTTAATTTTCTGAGGGAACATGCTTTTGATCAAAATATTCTGCTAATTTACTTAATTATTTCTCTAAGAAAATTACTTCTCAAGTCGGTACTGTTCTCCAATATTCTATTTCAGTGCATGGGAGTATCTGTTTTCTTGTTATATTTCTTTCTTTCACTTTATGTTCGATCTCGGAAGATCACATTTCTGTAATGTCATATTGCGTATGACGTTTTCCTTAAAAAAGATTCGTATCTACGAAACAAAAAAAACTGAAGAGCTCACCAGGTACAAATATGGCGTATAATACACACACACATGCGTGCATCCATATATTACAAATACAATCTGTGTGAGGGGAACAGTAAAAATATGCGACACTTCTATGAAGTTGAAAATGTGACATTGCTCTTGTTGTCTGCCATTTTGATAACTACTAATCAGAACGTTTCAGTTGGAAAGCAGGAATGAGTACCGTATATTTATATTGAGTCCTTTAACTTGTCGCTTCTGGTGAATCAATAGCGATTTATATACAAATATATATATATATATATATATATATATATATATATATATATATATATATATATATATATATATATATATATATATATATATGTGTGTGTGTGTGTGTATGTGTGTGTGTGTGTGTGTGTGTGTGTGTGTGTGTGTTGTGTGTGTGTGTGTATATATATGTATGTATTTGTGTGTCTGTGGTTATCCCCGACCATCGCTTGACAACCGATGGTGGTGTATTTACGTCCCCGTAA
>NC_142952.1:4414086-4416586 GCF_046866305.1 Octopus bimaculoides
TTTGGGTGTTTTCGCCCAGTAAACACTCACAACGCCCGGTCTGCGAATTTAAATCGCAATCGAACGACCGCGAGTCCGTTGCCCTAACCACTGGGCCATTGTGCCTCCACACACATATGTATATATATATGTATGTATGCATGCATGTGTGTATATATATATATATATATATATATATATATATATATAGAGAGAGAGAGAGAGAGAGAGAGAGAGAGAGGAAGAGTGTGTGAGAGAATCATATATATTTGTATATAGGTATATCTCTCTCTCTGTATATATATATATATATATATATATATATATATATATATACATACGACGTGCTTCTTTCAGTTTCCATCTACCAAATCCACTCACAAGGCTTTGGTCGGCCCGAGGCTATAGTAGAAGACAGTTGCCCGAAGTGTAATGGAGCGAGGCTGAACCCAGAACCATGTGGTTAGTATGCAAGCTACGTACCACACAGCCGCCCCTGCGCCCCCCCCCATATATATATATATATATATATATATATATATATATATATATATATATATATATATATATATATATATATATATATATATATATATATATATATATATATATATATATATATATATATATATATATATATATATATATATATATATATATATATATATATAAGAACTTGAGGAATCTGCACAAAGTAGATGTAGGAGTTTTTAAATCAAAGCTGGACCTCTTCCTATCGAGAGTCCCAGATGAACCTACCTCGCGGTAGGAGGTGCAAATGAGGGTTGCTAAATCAAACTCCATTCTTCACCAAGTGCCACATATTGTAAGAGGCTCCCTGTAATAACAGTGTAGCAACACGGTGGTGCATCAGCATGGCCGCAGCTCTAAGCTGAAACTTAAAAAAAAAAAAATATATATATATATATATATATATATATATATATATATATATATGTATTATGTATATATATATATATATATATATATATATATATATATATATATATATATATATATATATATATATATATATATATATATATATATACATACATATATGCAGTGCTCGTAGAGAAAACAGGACAACAAATGAAATGAATGGAAGTAGGAAACAACAGTGTTAGAAGGTACAGTTCAACTTTTGCAGTGTCGATATATACGTGAGTATGAATGCGTGTTTACATACATAAACGCACCGAAGTCATATGCACACATACACACACACGCATATACATATTGATAGAGATCTGTTCGTATGTCCATACACATATACACAAGAATTCCATGCTTGTTATAAAGAATAAAACTTTATTATTGATACACTAATATGCAAATGAAAGTGACGTGTATGGTTTCCAATATATTGACAGCGTCAAGGTTATGACAATCGTCATGTGTATCGGAAGGAAGACGTGTATATTTACTTGTTCATATACATACATACCAATCTCCCCCCTCTCTCTCTCTCTCTCATATATATATATATATATATATATATATATATATATATATATATATATATATATATATATATATTGACATATATTTATGTATATATATTTGTACATATATATGCGTATATATACATTTACATACATCTATGAAACTTTGTGTTTGTATATATATATATGCACACACACATATTTATAAACATGTATAACTGTATGCACACAGACATATATATATATATGTGCATACACACATATATATACATAGATAATATATATATATATATATATATATATATATATATGTATGTATGTACAGCATATACAAACACAGACTTATATAAACACACTCAAAAACAAACATGTATATATATACATGTATGTATGTATGTATGTATGTATGTATACATGCCGTATTGCGAAACCAATGATGAATGAATTTTATGTCCTAGCCTCTTACTTTATTTAAATCAATTTGAAGAGTGGTTGAAAATTCAATAAAAGTCGATGCATTTCTGCATTTTCCAATGAGACACAAACTAATGGCTCCGGGGCATGCGCAGTGTTTTACACTGGACCGTCTGTTAGTCTTTCCCTTCTGTATATCCGGTCTTCATTCCATTTTTGTTTTGCTAGTGGAGTGTGGTTTTCCGTACCCGTGCAACGGCTGTGACATTTGCGACGGTGAATTTATTCGACATTATAGCTATTCAGATCGCAATTTGTCTATCAATGCAATGTAGTTACCCACCAAATTTATCTATCAGCCTACATGTATGTCTACATAGCTTTCTGCCCACCTACCTACATACCTACCTACCTACCTACCTACCTACCTACCTACCTACCTACCTGCCTACCTACCTACCTACCTGCCTACCTGCCAACCAACCTACCTACCTACCTACCTGCCTACCTACATACATACATACATGCGTGGCACCTTGGGCAAGTGTCTTCTACTATAGCCTCGGGCCGACCAAAGCTTTGTGAGTGGATTTGGTATATGTTTGTGTCTGTGTTTGTCCCCCAGCACCGCTTGACAACCGATTCTGGTGTGTTTACGCACA
>NC_142952.1:4421586-4429086 GCF_046866305.1 Octopus bimaculoides
CGTTACTATGTGTGTCTGCTCGGGTACGTCTGTGTGTCTGTGTGTACTTTGTGTGTGGTTGTGTGTGTGTGTGGGTATGTGTGTGTGTGTGTGTGTGTTTACGCGTGTATTGTCCTCTGATATTGGAAATCCCATAAGATTGGAAATGAAATTGTAATCACATGAATAAGTGTATCGGTTTTGATTGGTTGCCAGTTGGCTGCAAAGTCAAATGGGCAGCAAATTATAGGTGTTGTCGGTAGAATCTTGCTTCGCTTGCATGTCAATTGTTCACGGAGTTATTGAAATCTCATTTGCAATATGGTATTATTAAATATAACACCTGGTATTTAATGTCTCCTCTCCATTCCTTTCCAATTAGCACAATTGAATTCGTAATGTCAGCTATGCATTAAAGATAGAGTGAGTTAGGTTCACATTCCATAGTTAATATCTATATTTTTAGTTTGGACTATGATTGGTCGGGAAAGTTCATATGTGTATGCCGGGATAACAAATGTGTAGGTATTGGATGTGGTAGAAATGGAATTCTGTTCAGCCATTGTGATTTTAGTGCTGGTTGAAACCACAGCATACCGTTGTTGATATACCTGCGCTAAGTCTAAGCTTAGTTTTATTTACTCAGTCGGACCAAATTTCGTAGAACAGATATCGTAAATCAGCCGATATGATGTTCAAATAATTCTACCAATCGACCATCGTGATTGAAACTTTTGTCATTAATCTTGAAAGAATAAAATAAGTAAGTTGACTTTGGCCCGATTTGAGCTCTGATCGCAAAGGGAATCAACTTATATTGCAATACAATCCATCGGATATGCTAGTGATTCAGTCAATTCGACGTCTTATAACAGGAAATTGTCAATACACAACCGAATAGCCACACATAGGAGCACACACGCACGCGCACGCACACACACACACACACACACACACACACATTTATTCACACTCTGAAAGGTTAGGCATGATGTTCATATATATATATATATATATATATATATATATATATATATATATACATATATCAAAACTGGAGTTCGGAATAAGAATTTGGCATGATGTTATACACCATTACATGCGTTTCATTTATCAATAGGAGTTACAAGTTACAAATTTGAAATTTGTACAGGAGAAACGTGTAGGAGAAACGGGTAACATTACGCCTATTAGAAATTTTTCAGATGTCTTACATGTTTCTCCTGCATGTACAATTTGGTAACTCCTACTAGCAAATGAAACACGTTTAATGGTGTTTGTATAGCGCAAGACAATCTCCCAATATAAGCGGTTTGAACGATCTTTGTCCGTTAATAAAATGTTATTCCCAGATTTGCATAAATTGCAATTCACATAGTTAAAGCTGTAACATCTAATACGGTCTTTTATTTTATTAGAGGACCTGTGTTTTTTTAAATCTTTTATTTGAAGAGTCCTCGTTGAATTTTATAACAGAGTGAATGACCTTTTTATATGCTTTCTTTCTATGGCTCAGACATTAAATCGTTTAATTTTTAATCAATTTCAGTTTCGGTATTCTCTCTTTGCCAGTCTTACAAGAATTGTTTTATCGTTAATGAGCTTCCTTCTCATTACGAATGCAATTTTGAATTGATTGGAAACCCGAGATAGGAGTTCACTACATTATGTTAGCGTGCACTTAACTATATGTTATTTATGCAGATGTCATCCCTGAAAAACCTTCCTACTGTCACTAATTAATTTGTTCCATGAGAGTTAAATAGGTTTTGTTCTGTCCACCGTTGTTAACTGACTGATTGATTCATTGAATGATTGTATAATTAATAAATTGAATGATTGATTGATTAAATTAATGATTGGTTGATTAAATTACTGATTGACTGACTAAATTAATGAGTGATTTATATGCTTGTGTCTTTGATACAGTTACAAATCTCTCTGCTTGTCTGTTTGTCAGTTTCCTTTCTTATCATGAACGGATTAAATGAAGGAATATCAATTAATTTACTTTTGCTGAATCTGACGATAGCTGACTGTCAATGGCATGTGCTGCCAATGGACGTGTTTCTATATGATGTGCAAGAAATAGCAACCGAGTCTCTCTGATAATAGATCTCACAGTCACACAAGAGGAGGCTACAACCTAGCCAACGTGGTTGATGGGCCCCTATATTGTCACTCTCCTTGCTAGAAATAAGCCACATACTCTGTAAAAACAATCTGTTGTCTTAAACACGAAAGGCATATTGAACAATCTGTGGAATAGTCACGCTTGGAATACCATAGATCTCAGGTCATTTACATGAGGTCTCTTTGAGGTTAAACATTTACAATCGTCGAGTGATTGGGCGTCTTCCTCCTGATGGTTTCGAAGGGTGCTGGTCCCTGAGGTGGCTGTTCAGGCCAAAGCGGGCATAGAGAAACCGTGGGCATTTATCACTGGGAGGGGGGGGGGGGTTGACGGAGAGCGATGAAGTGCGAGTCGCTCTTTGTGTCTTCACCGTCTGATCTCTGGTTCTTCACGTCTGTTACTTTCCATCCGATCTGTTTCCTCGTCGATGATATGCGACCTCTTTGGGTGGTCCTTGGCGATTGTCTCAGATATTTGGGTCAATGGACCATGACCGAAGGGTGATTTTAATTTAACTGTTGTGTTAATTCTCGTGTAGTTTGGTTTGAATTTTCTTTAGTTAAATCTCTGCTTAACCACACATCTCAAAAGGTTATCTGTAACAACAAAACTAATTCTTTTCTACTCGTTATTTTACCAAACCTTATAATGTCCTAATATACTAAAAGTGCAGCTATCAGTGGAAAGCAACTCACATCTCTTATCGTCTTACTGTTGTACACAGTAGTAACATAAATTTGTTACAAATCTCAATCTAACTGGCCAGGTAATTCATCTTTTTAACATCCTTACCGCTCTTGCTAACCTTCAAATCCCTAGAGTAAATTTTAAATAATAAACCTCGAAAGAGCCTATAATTTAAACGAAAAGATATTGCCTACATATATACAATAGCCACTAAGCTGTCTAAGTAAAACTAATTTCTTACTTCTCCATAAATCACTAAGAAAACTAAATTTAAAAGATGCTAATTGTAAGTCAGCTAAGAAAAGACTACAATTACCCCCATGGGAATGACGCTAAATTGTCTTAAAAACTTTACTCGCAAACAAAATGTATGCATTATTTAATACAAACTCAATTAACTTTTAAATTTTATTTACATTAGTATACCCATTGTACTTTTACTGAACATAAAGCCTTCTACGTTCCTAATCGGAATATATTTTATTTTACCTCCATGCACTAACTTTATTATTGAAATTTTCTTTCTTCTACTAGTTTTAAATTTAAATTAGTATCCAATAAACAAATTGTGTGTGTATATATATATATATATATATATATATATATATATATATATATATATATATATATATATATACATGTGGGATGTGTGTGTGTGTGTGTGTGTGTGTACAGTGTTGAAAATTCATATAGAATTATATCATTAGATTTTCAAGTAGAAAAAAATTCTTCTTTTTTTTTTTCGAAACATTCATGTTACGCCTAAAACTCCATAATAGCATATTCCAGTACTTCAGTAACTCTTTTCTTGTTTAGGTACAAGACCCGAAATTTGTCTGTTTGTATACGATCCCTAAAGTTATCACTCGCTCAAAAAGGCCTTCAGAGTAAGCACAGGGCTTTAAATGAAATAAGTATTGGAGTCGATTCGTTCTACTCAAACCATTTAAAGCGACGGTGACCTAGCAAGACGATCGTGCAACGACAGAAATAACTAAAGTAATATACATACATACACACACATATCTTCATAAAGTTTTTTCTTTGTTTTTAGTCCTGTACACACCCACTTAAATATATGAAGTAGATAATTCTGTCTCAAAATAATGAAGTGTTTATTAATAAACGAACTAATGAAAGAATTAACATCTCGTCGAAAGCGATGAAACATTGTCCTTAACAGATGCAATACAAGAAAGACTATGAAATAACCTACGTAAATCTCTCTCTCTCTCTCTCTCTCTATATATATATATATATATATATATATATATATATAATATTATATTATATTATATTACATATAACATAAAATAATCCGTGTAAGTATATATATATTACATATGATGTATATTTATAAGACATGTATAATATAATACTTATAATAGGTACATACTTCTATGTATATATTGAAAAATGGGAAAATCTTAATTTATTTATCGACAGAACAATAAACAGAGACAAAAGAATGTTATATACGGAAATATTTGAAGGTATGCAAATGCACGAGTTAATTGCTTCAATGTCATTCTGTTGGAAAAATATATTTAGACAATATATAGAATTATTTTCTTAATATTATTTTGAAATTTGAATTAATCAAACAGTTCTAATTGAAATTTTAACAATGCTCCAATACAGAAAACATATGTGTATATATATATATATATATATATACAAACACACAGGATGAGAGAGAGAGAGAGAGAGAGAGAGAGAGAGAGAGAAAGAGATATAGATATATAGATATATAGATTGATGTATATAAGTATATATATACATATATATATATATGAATTTATGTATTTATATATATATATATGTGTGAGTATATATATATTTATACACATATATATATAAATATATATACATACATATATACACATATATTTACATATATATATATATATATATATATATATATATATATATATATATATATATAAAGATTCCTTTCTTTCATACACTCGCTCTTCTGTATTTTTAACTTTGTATATGTATAAAAACTCGTTCGTTAGTACATTTGAAAATGAAAACTTTTTCCATTGGAAATATTACTTGAACGAGTTATAAAATTGTATTATTAAACATTTCATAATTTCACCTGTAACCATTCCTACGTTAAACCATTTTAAAGAATGGTTAACATTTTTCTAATTCAAATTATAAACATTTTCCCTATAGAATTGTATATAAAATTTTGCATTACTGCAACTATTTTTATATATTTTTTCCTTTGGAGGACATATTTTAGAAAACAAATTAGAGAACGAGAAATATGTGTTGTTATGTATGTTATTGATTTCTATCAACAGAAAGATACCATACATTTTTGGTAGAGTTAAAGAAAATTCAAACCGCCTCCAAGACATAATTGTCTCGCTGTACTTGAGCTAATTCGGATGAATGAAAGACACATTCCATCACATACACATATAGATGTATATGTATATATACATGTGCATGTGTGCGTGTCATTGTTTCTGTGTTTTTTTCCCCACCACCGCTTTACAACCGGTTCGTAAACTGACCAATAGAATAAGTACAATGGTTACAAAAAAGAAAGTACTGTGGTGTATTCATTCGACTAAATATTCTTTAAGGCTATGCCTCAGTGTGGCCGCAGTCTAATGACTGTAACCAATACAAGATAATCAGCGTTTCTTAGATAATGTCAAACAATGATAAATTAAGGAAATCAGACCGTTGTAGGATTTGAACCAAGAAAGTAATGAGGCATAACTAAATACCCCAAAGAATTTATCTGCAGTTCCTAACAATTCTGAGAATCCATTGACGTTAAGCTATATCGAATATTAATTACTAATTTGATATCTGACTCAGTGGATTAATAAAAGGAAATTAGCGACCACATTGAGGGACTATTAATGTATTCCATCTTCTCTGGATCAATATACTCCACTACTCCACTCTCTCTCTCTCCGTTCCTATGGAATCTCCATTGTTAATGATGAAGACAATAGTCGATAATTGAAGAGATAGTTGTGTTTGATGTTACGTTCGGGGGGAAATGAAATAACGTGTTGCTTGCTCTTCGCTATCATTTAGTGACCCTATTCATAAGCAAGTGAAAAGATGTGATGTAGGGAAATGTATATTTACACCAGGTCGTCTTTGCACCTCCGTCAAATATTCACTATTAATATTATTGACAAGAACGGTGAACCATGGGTTCGACTTGTCAGTTTGGCATAATATAAATCTCATCACTTCGCTAAGATTTGAACATCTGGATCATGTCGACCTAAAAGTCTATCCATGTAGCATGGAAAACTGCCTATGCTTGTACGTACTGTAATACAGATAAAAGCTTAGATCTTTGAACTTCTTGTTTCAGTCAGTTGACTGCGGCCATACTGGGGTAAGGCCTTGCACAATTTTAGTCGAACAAATCAACTCCAGTACTCTTTTTAAAAACCTGGTACTTGTTCTATCGATCTCTTTGCCGAACCGCTAGCGGTGTAGATGGAAGTCAAAGACGACCTCGGCGGAATTTGAACTCAGAATTTAAAGACGGACGAAATGCTGCTAAGCCTTTTCCTGGCGTGCTAATGATTCTACCGGCTCGCCGCCTTATATGTTAATAATATTGCCACGAAATTTTTCAGAAAAGTATACATCCTCTTACGTAAATCAAAACGTGTGAATTTGTTACAAACTTTTACTTGAAATTCGAATAATTCAGTGTAAAAATCTATCTAAGCAACCAAGTCTTATTACCAAGGTAAACAGAAAATGTAACTAAGATTATTTCAGGTGAGGGTGGTGGTTCATTTATTTTGTAAGGGTTATTCTTTGTGTATCAAAAGGGTTCTCTCCTAAGGAACTATCTCACGCAGTTCATTCAACTCTAACCATTGTATGAGATATTATGGCAAACTCTAGAAACATATAACGGTTTATTCCAATTCCTAGAACAAAACATCAGATTCACATGTCCCTTGGGCTATCATTTTGACAATGTATCAAAATTGATGCAATTTTAAAGCTCATTAATATTCCAATACTCCTAAACAATATTGATGTGCAGCTTCGTTTTTCTCATGTATGAACACCGTGTTTAAAAGAAATAGGAACGTCGATGTAATGCTCACTGTGTTTAAAAGAAATAGGAACGTCGATGTGGTATTTGATAACGGAACAGCGTCTCAGCGATCGTTTAATTTTCTGGAAATAGAAGCTAAATCTCCCTCAAATCGCACCTTTATCGGCTAAAAATACTGAGAACCCATACTACTGTATACCGTAATCCCAGACGCTGCGAATATGACGGGATGGGCAAAGATTTTGTTTAACATATCTTTTTGATCGGAACCAAAAGCAGCCACAGCAATGTTTTCACCTAGATTGTCTGTAAGGAGGACTTTATTTTTGAGACATTCATCGCTGCGAAGATCTTCCACTGTTACGGCATAAACGAACGTATTTAAATATCATGAACGATATTAATGATAATTCTTTGTAGTATTTGGCACAGGGACAGCAAATTTTAGAGGAAGGGTTAAACTGAGAACATCGAACTCAGCACTTGAAGTTTGAAGAGCAGAAGAGATCTTGGCGAGATTTGAAATGAAAATGTTAAGTGCCAGAGGAAAATATGGCGAACCATTTTTTTACGATGCTCTAATGATCCTGCATGTTTAGAATAGCGATAATAATAATAACAATAATAATAATAA
>NC_142952.1:4436586-4448652 GCF_046866305.1 Octopus bimaculoides
GTGAGACGACATTTAAAGATAATAAATAGAAATTCTGAATGTAAGATATTATATATGTTTCACAGTGAAATGATATTGCGCTTTTGGGACTCACTTTGATGCCACTTGCTTTTACGTTACGTCCAATTGAAAAGCAAATTGGATGAATGTTTTCGATGGTAGCTCCGGACAGTCAAATGGCATGTGGGTGAATATGGAAGACGGGAACTGTGTAGAAGCCCGTCGTATACATACGTGTGTGTGTGTGTGTGTTTGAGTGTGTGTGTGTCCTTGTTTGCGTTTGCATCTACCACTACATGACAACCGGTGCTGGTTTGTTGATGTCCCCATAACATAGCCGTTTGGCAAGAGAGAGAGATATATAATAAGAGTCACACTAAAAAAAAACAAAAACAATTAATAAATAATTAGTACTTGGATCAATTTCCTCCGCTAAATCTTCAAAGCGGTGTTCCAGCATGGCCGTAATAGAAATACTGAAACAAGTAACAGATAAACGACAGAAAATTGTGTGTAATTTTTAAAGGCAACCACTTCTCGTATAACAAAAAGTGTTTGGGCTTTTTTCTATAAATTTTCATTTTCGTCAATATTACCGTATAATGATCATCGCTTAGTAAATATTTCATTACGTAAAATTTCTTCACAACACTTATATCTGACAAACCATTTCATTTCAGCTAGCTCGGAATTCCCAATCGGCCTAAGCATTGCTCTCTCCATTAGCAAATCCCAAACCTGGACTACATGTGAAGTAATAGCCTCGCTTCTCTCATCAACAAATGGAAAACTATAAGCTGCACGTAAGTGTTGAAGACCCGAATAGAAATGTCTGACATGGTTGCAGATTGAAATAAATTATGAATGGTGTTTCGTATGGGGTTCACAGCTGAAAATTTCCTGTAGATATTTCAGCAAAAATAATGGGTTTTTAAGCCAGTCTCTGTTTCTCAGAGCGAATAAGCCTTATGTTCAAAATAATATATTTATTTCAAGAAACTCACCACTGACCAAAATATCGAGGATTCTCGGTTCGTTGTTCGGAATACAATTCATAATAACGAACCGAGTATTCACGTGTGCGTGAGTGTATCTTTTAACTTTTTATTTTTACTTATTTCAGTAAAATGACTACGGCCAAGCTGGGGCACAACCTTGAAGGGTGTTTTAGTGGAATAAATCGACAGAGGAGTTGGACTTTTTTTTTGTTTAAGCCTAGTAATTATTCTATCGGTAACTTTTGCCGAACCACTAAGTAGCATGGACGGAAAAACACCAACAGAGGGGAGATTCAGCGTGACACAGAGTGTGACAAGGCTGGCCTTTTGAAAATACAGGTACAGCAGAAACAGGAAGAAAGAGTGAGAAGAAGTTGTAGAGAAAGAGTACGGCAGGGTTCGCCACCAACCCCTGCCGGTGCCACGTGGAGTTTTAGGTGTTTTCGTTCAATAAACACTCACAGCGTCCTGTTTGGTGTTCGAAACCGTGATACTACCACCGCGAGTCCGCTGCCCTAACCACTGACCCGTTGCGCCTCCACATATAAGCATACATTGATACAAAACACATAAACGCAGACACAAACATAACCACAATGCCTGAATTCACATATTTCAAATAATTTCTCGTGACCGCCCGATTAGAGATTCATGCTGGCCACATTCCTTTAGGTAATTCTAATAAGAACTCTTATTCAAGGATATTTATCCCGCTTATTATTATATTTGTATCATTCCTTGTATTCATAATCTAGTTTCATATTAATTTCTGCCATTAATTTTATGCTATTTACTGCAAAAACACAGTTCTTATCACCATTATTTACATACATTTATAAACATGCACGCATAAGGCCAAAATGCATACATACATACACACATCCACACACGCACACTGACAGATATATATATATATATATATATATATATATACACGTGCCTAAATTAATAGAAAGTGCATGCACGATGCATTCATTCAATAATGCATGCCTATACAGTTGCATCACTGCATGCATCAACACGAGGTTAGATTAAAACACCTGCCTAAAATGCTGCGCAGCGTGGTGGAACACGCGATCACATTAATACGATGCAAATTTCTTTAGAACTCGGCCAGATTGGCACAGGTGCACGAGTAATGTCTGTGAATGTGTGTGCGCGTGTATGCGCCCGTGCGTATATATATATGTGCATACCTATGTATATATATATATATATATATATATATATATATATGTATATATATATATATGTGTGAAATCCTCTTTCCTTCCCTTAGCGTCCAATAACACAGTACTTGTACCACGTCCTCGCGTTGTTTTTTCTTGTTTGTTCTTGTTTGGATTGACTATGTATGTATATATATATATATATATATATATATATATATATATATATATATATATATATATATATATATATATATATATATATAATTAATATTTATATATGCATACAGTTAATTATGTAATTATTTAACAAATAGTTACCTGTATATCTTTGAATATATATAGTTAAATGTATACATACCAAATTACACACGCACACACACACACACACACACACACACACACACACACACACACACACACACATTTACCTATATCAGTCAATGAGATCGCCATTACGTATCTTTGTCTAAATATATACGCCCTTTTCTTCACACCAAATTCCCTCCCCTCCCTTCCATCCATTCATTATATCTTGCTCTTCAACTTTTATCCCCTCCGACTCTTTCCCTACAAATTCCTCTTCACGTCTCTCTCTCTCTCTCTCTTTCTCAATTTCCTGTCAATTTCTCCCTCGTGCTTCTGTCTTCCTCTCTCTATCCCTACCTCTTCACAGTTTTCCTATTTTCCCTACTAATATCCGACAATGAGGAAAAGCAAAAAAATCAAATTGCTAACGATTCCTCAGCTAAGTTGGTTAGTGTTAAATATAGTTGTGCAGACTCAACTCTCTTGTGCTGCTTTCCAAATTACTGTCATTAATGCTCTCCGTCATTGTCCTTACCTTTCCTCATTAACTCGCTTAGCTTACACTCCAACAACAGAGCCTATTATATCTGTAAACTTATAATGGGAACAACTACATTATTGATGCCAATTATTTTATTTTTGGCATATCTGTCCATCCATATACTATTCATTTCTTTAGTACACACGATTCGGCTTCAGCCAGGAAAGCTAAAACCAGGCTGCAGCATTACCGTTACCGAGTAATACTCGTTACTCTCTCTGTTATAGCGGAAGCTATTGTGGTTGAATAACTCGACGTCTTCAATGAGTATTCTTACAAAAGATGCAGGCACAACCACATATATAGATATATAAATATACATTGAGGGAGTGGAACAGGTAATATTCAGGCTACATATTACATGCAGTTAACTTGGGGTCCCTTAAGGACAATATAACCTGTACATAATTAAGGTATCTTCGGCCTGGGGTGTAGCTAGCTGAGTACTCCACGTTGATTAATTATTACATCTGAAGATCTGCTCTCTAGGAAACATATGTAGCCTCAATTTTAGTTGCTCCAAACCCTCAATTTGGATTTTTATTCGCATACATAGTAAGGCAGGTTGCTAATCGTAAGTCTTGAAAATTTTTTTTCCAGCTTATCGGACTTCAATATGAGTAAAGCCTACAACCCACGCCAAAAAAATTTTATTGTTTCATGAACGATGTGTTTTTATACCTACCACAAACTGTTTTGAGGCTTACAGACTATCTGCATTTACATCCTTTGGTCTTATAATTACATATCAATATAGTAATATAGTAATATAGAGAGGTTTGTATGTAAATAAGATATATATGCGCGAGTTTCCCTCTGAATTCATAAGCCACCATACACGGCCGGTGGCAAGTCTTCCCCGTGTTATACCTTCTCTCCGCGGTGTGCCCCCACAGACGCGATCCAACGCCACCAGGAAGCCGTCGGGTTCTGGAACAGACGCCGTCTGGAATTCACCATTGCCATCCAGTTAACCGGGTTACGGACCTAGCACCACCGGTGTAAGACTTTTCCACCTTGGGGGACCCTACCAGGGACTCGAAGTCCCCGACGGCATAGCTCTGACAGTAACTCGTTTAACCATCCCACCATGATGAGGTCAAGGGTTGTACTTTGCGGAAGGGGCCGGCCGTATATTCTTTATAGAGTAATGTAGACTAACCACCCTAACCAACCTTAGGTTGCAACATCTAAAAAAAAAAATCTAAAGAATATGAATCTTACAGCCATACTGTCGATATAACATTGTTTATAACCTGGGAAATTATATTTTGATTAAAAACCAGACAGAAAGCAATATATATCAGAGTGGAAATATATTAAGAGAAAAGGAAATGTGATATAAAAGATCTCATTGTACAATCAATGTATCTAAAATGATTGATCATGGACAGCACACAAAAGAAAAAGATGGCAACAAAAAAAAATCCCCGAGACATATTTAGCTGAAATAGTATCTGTTATATCGTTTACTTGTCTCAATCATTGAACTACAGCCGTGCGACAGCGCCACCTTAACTTGTTTTAGTAGAACTAATCTGCCTCTGTTCTTAGTCCTTTTTTTTAAAGTCTGGTAATTATTGTCGCGTCTTCTTTTACGGCAGGCTTCCATACAGTTTCCGTCTAAGAAATTTGCTCAAAGGCAAGTAGAAAGCACTTGCTCAAAGTGCCGCGCAGTGGGGTTGAACCTGAAACTACGTCGTTTCTAACTGAGCTTCTTAACCATAGCGCCACACCTGCACCTACACAAGTACATATTCGTAGATATTCCATGACTGAGATTTATTTCTCATAGATTCCTGAATTTTTTTTTTTTTTACTTTTACTCTTTCGTTGGCATAAGCATCAGTTTCTTCGCACAAAAGAAAACAAAATTCATCTTAGACATGATAGTTTGAGTAGGAATAATTATATTCAGCGATGCTTCTGGGGTTGAATAAGTTGGGTATTTTGGTAAAATTCTTCATTTTTATATATTATGTGTTACTCATTCAATTGTTGCTATACATAAATTTGTATTTTTAAAATTAGGTTTTGTTTTGAAGCTAATGTTTAGTTAGAAGGTGTTCCTAAAGAACAGCGTCGGAAATTTATGTAGAGACATGTCTTTGGGGAGATGGAGGATATTGACGCTTCTGTTCTGTTACTTCTTGTGAAAGGAGTGAAGAAGAAGAAGAAGAAGAAGAATAAGAAGAAGAAGAAGAAGAAGAAGAAGATGACAATGAAGAAGAAAATGATGATAATGATGAAGAAGAAGAAATGTATTTCTCTGACAAACAAAGTGTCAATTCTAGACAGTAAATATCCTTCTTTTCCTCCGTGGAATATGGAATATGGATTGATGCAAACCGTCGAACTTCAGTTTTTTTTTTTGGTTGGCATAAACATATGACATATTTCCAGAAGAGAATAAAAATAAAATTTGCGGTTTACAAAAAAAAAAAACAAAACAAAAAAAAAAAACAATACGTAGACAAAATTTTCATAAAACCATCATTGTATGATTGATGAGAGGAAAGAAAGCAACAAGTCGTCAGAATCGTTAGCACGTCGGGCAAAATATTTGGCAGCAAGTCATCTGGTTCCTTGGGTTCAAATCCCACCAAGTTCCACTTAGCCTTTGATCACTCCAGTTATGTACCAGTCAAGTACTGGAATTGATGTCATCGATTTCTCTCGTCTCCTCAAAATTGATTTTCTTGGACCCTGCAAATTGATTTTCTTGGACCGGTGTTACATTAAGAGAAAATGTGATTTAATAACTTAAACATCGATAAACCCGGGAGTCGATAAATTAGGTACCAGTTGCGTACTGGGATCGATCTAATTGACTGCCCCCCTCTGGCAAAATTTAGAGTAGAAAAAAAATATAAATGTTGTCTAAGGTGGCGAGCTGGCGGAAACGTTAGCACGGCGGCATGTCGTCTGTCTTTATGTTCTGAGTTCAAATTACGCCAAGGTCGACTTTGCCTTTCATCCTTCGGGGTCGATAAATTAAGTACCAGTTACTCACTGGGGTCGATGTAATCGACTTCAACTCTTTGTCTGTCTTTGTTTGTCCCCTCTATATTTAGCCCCTTGTGGGCAATAAAGAAATAAGAAACGTTAGCACGCTGGGCGAAATGCTTAGCGGTATTTCGTCTGTCTTTACGCTCTGAGTTCAAATTCCGTCGACTTTGCCTTTCATCCTTTCGAAGTCGATAAATTAAGTACCAGTTGCGTACTGGGGTTAATCTAATCAACTGGCCTCCTCCCCTAAAATTTCGAAGCTTGTGCCTCTAGTAGATAGAATATTAAAATTTTTTTGCCGTTTTATCAAAGTGCGTCATGCAAGCTAAAACACTCTTCTTTCTACGACACGGTGTACGTCTCGTAGTCGAGAATCGGTATCACGTTCCATATATCTCTACCAGCGGTGGTCACAGAGGAAATGAACACTTTCAAGAATATATCACGTTATAGAAGTAATAAATTTTTTCACTTATTTTCCCCACAGATTAAATTTACCTTATATAGAACTAATTTATTACAATTTTCATATGAATTATGAATGAACTTTATAATAACCATATACGTTGATAATTTACCTAACGTTTTATATTTAATATTTTCTATCAGATTTATTTCTAGGTAACTATGCTTGGTAATCAGTTTATTATTAATAGATGTTAATGTTTGGAAGTCAACGACCGACCAGTTGTCCAAATAAATATTTTGAAGTTTACGTCTGAATAACATTTAGAAAACTCTGATATATTCTAATTGAAAGAAAAAGTCATTTCTATAGATTTCATTGCTTTCCAAATTCATTTCAGTTATGAGCTCACAATTCTATGGGGGTTGCTAGTTAAATTCGTTCATTTTTACTTCCGAGGTATTGTTTTCAGTCGTGTTTGTTCGCTTGTTTGTCCATGGAAAATATATCTCAAGAACCGCTGGATGGATTCGGATGAAACTTTGAGAAATGTTTCGCCTCGTGACTGGTACGAACTGATTAGATCTTGGGATCGATCCGGTACTGGATAAAGGTTCTGGATTATTTTTCTCTTTCTTTCTTACTTAATTTTTGAGAGCGGTCGGGTTAATTTTCAGTATTCTTGAAGAATTTGTATACACACACACACACACACACACACACACACACACACACACACACACACACACACACACACACACACACACACACACACACACACACACCGGGTAAGATGTATTTTATCTGTCCTAATGTTCTGAGTTTAAATTCTGACTTGGTCGAATTTGCCTTTCATCCTTTCGGGGTCAGTAAAATAAGTAGCATTTGATCACTGGTTTCGATATAATCGATTTGCTTTCTCCACCGAAATTGCTGTCCTTGTGGCAACATTCGAAACCAATACTGAAGTCGTTGATCGGTTCTCAGTCATGTCTGATCAACGTGAAAGTAGAATAAACAGCACATCAGAATCTTGTACCTTGTATTTTTAGAGATACTATGATTACATTGCATAAATAATGAGTTCCTTTCCTATTTAAATAGTAGGCTAGTATTTGAGGAACTGTTGTGTACTATAGCTAAGAGATTGCTGTTGTTGAGCGTTCATGTTTAGCCCTAGAATATATTTGATGGCAATACATATATGATCAATGGCTCTCGATCTGCAATCGATTATTTTTCTTTTCTGTGATACCAGGACTACATTATTTAATGTATAATTTCGTCCGTTCCACTTTCGTTAAAATAGCAAATCGGAATTTGAAGGAGAATTGACTATTATTTCTAATATCTTTTGCAGCAACATTGTGGCTCCCTCTCACGGTAATTTAGAAGAATATTGATTATTTATGGTAGCTCCTTTTTCATTCGGTTTTCTGAAGTGCTATATTTTTTTTTATTATACATTTATTGCTGCAAGATTTAATGTACCTGCTGATTATTGGATGCGGCCTCACTTACCAATACTGTATCTAGGAATCCATTAGTTAGGAATTCTGTCAAAGGTTTCCGGTAATCAATCCATGCGTTCCTTAAATTCCTTTTTTTCTGTATCCACTAAACTTACAGTCTTCAGTTGCGACTTTCTTTTCCATTATATTTATTCATAGTTTTATTCTGATTTTAGCAGACCTAGTAAGCTTCCTGACATTTTTGTATGTTCTTGCGGTAAAGGAGGCTTTTATTATTATTATTATTATTATTATTATTATTATTATTGTTATTATTATTCTTATCATTATTATTATTATTACTCTCTTTCAGGAAAGCATTTATCTATTTCTGCAACGATTACATTGATATAAATGTCTTCAGTGAAGTATTTTAGTGAGGTAAACCTATTGTTCTATAGATCTGAAGGTTTATAAAATAATTTTTTTTTTCTTCTTCGGTTTTTCAAGATTAATGCAATTTTCCTTTCTGAAATTATGGAAGTGTAGTTTTTCAGGAGGTTTTATTATTTTTTTTCGAAGCTTTTACCTGAACAGTTAAACATTACTGCAAGTGCTTTTTACTTAAACCACAAATTGGTTGTTTTATCATTAATAGGTTTAGCGAAAATAAGGACTGCACGTAGGCCGACTAGGTAGTGTGTCCATCAAAAGAAAATGCCGTATATAGTCACGTTTATGCTCGTTCTGATCTCAAACCAAGTGAAGGTTTTAATTGTTTTGTGTCTTCCACCATTCCGATGCCAAGGAAATAAAATGTTATCATTTTTGATCTTGTACTTCAGTCAGTCATTGGACTACGGCCATGCTGGAGTACAGCCTTCAAAGTTCTTAGCTTCACAAATCACGCCTGTTCTTATTCATTTTCTTTTCTTACGTCTGGAAATTATTCTATCGGTTTTCATTTGCGAAGCGCTAGGCTACAAGAACGTCAATAAACAACGGTTCTGTGGCGGTGGGCGGTGAGAAGCCCAGGCACAAATACACACACACACACGCGCACACACACGCACACACACACGCACACAGATATACACACACACAAGTGTATATTCTTTCATTCTTTTACTCATGTTTCAGTCATTTGACTGCGGCCATGCCCGAACACTGCTTTTAGTCGAAGAAATCGACTCCAGAACTTATTCTTTGTAAACCTAGTACTTATTCTATCGGTCTCTTTTGCCGAACCGTTAGCTTTAGGGGGACGTAAACTCACCAACATCGGTTGGTTGTCAAGCGATGGTGGAGGACAAACACACAAACACACACACAAATACACACACACACACACACACACACACACACGTGTATGTATGTATGTATGTATGCGTGTATATACGATGGGCTTCTTTCTGTTTCCACCTGCTAGATTCATTCACAATACTTTGGTCCTCCCAACTATAGTAGAAGGCACTTGTCCAAGGTGCCATGCAGTGTATCGGAACTGGAACGATGTGGTTGGGAAGCAATATATATATATATATATGTGTGTGTATGTGCGTGTTTACGTATTTTAAGTTCGCTCGTGAGGCAAAGGTCGTCCCGGGGCTGTAATAGAAGACACTTGTGCAAGGTGCGACGTGCTGCGCAGTGTGACTGAACCTGAACCGACGTGATTGCGAAGTGAGCTTCTTAACCGCTAAGCCATATTTGCGCCTAAATTTATTTGAAAAAATTATCGATACTGTCATTCTCAATGTAGTTATATATGCAACAACCACTGTAGTTAGAAAGGAAAGCGGGTACCTAGCCTCCCACAGTACCACCACCATCGCCACCATCACCACTCGAGATCCATTGTAGTATGAATATCAAAAATGCCAAGCCACAACGGAAAAATAAAGAAATATACAGAATATATTTTAGAAAATAAGGGGGAAATGGTTTAATCGTTAATAAAATCAATAACAGAATGACATAACTTAAAAACGGGGCATTTTATTTCATATTTTAAAAATATAACATAATAAAAAGTATCCGAAATCAAAGAAGGCTTGAAACAAGTGGTCCTCGCTAAAATTACAAAGAATCCGTTAGTATGGAAAGTGCCAACGATTCTTTGAACAAAACAAGCAGTTCAACTTGAACCCTAATCGATTTCAAAAACATAGTAAAAATATAACAGAAATCAATACGGCACCAACAGCAAATAGAATCGTGATAGATACAGAAGCTTAGATAAAAGAATTAAGCCAAACAAAGCCATAGAATTATTTTGGGAATCAATGAAATAGAATACACAAAAGAATGACAACTTTAGGAGGGAATAGTGGAAGCGAATAAACGTATGTGATGGCAAACGAGACGCATGGTTCCATTAGACGTACCCCACATTTCAGCGGCATATGCTGAGGAAAGCTATGTTAGTGCATTAAGGCTTGAAGTAGATTGTATTAAAGTATCTCTGCGTAAATAAGGACCTAGAGAGATTTTCTTCAGGCATTTCGTTTTGGACAAATTGTATCTTATATGACATAAAATACGGTAGGTGGATAATTAAGACAGAGCTAAATGCTAATTATACGGTACTAATTATCAATAGTGTTGAGGTCACTGAAATCATTTCAAATTATAGTATTCCCAACGGGACGCAAACAAACGTGCAGATCTAAGGAGAAATATCAGAAAATTAATGACTGCTTTTAGAACACACTTGTTAAGGTATAACATAGAAATTTTATATTTACCACAAATACAGCAATAGAGGTATGGTGCAACTGGGAAATTATTATAAGATATTATAAGATATTATTGGACACATTCAATTAGAAATGAATATAAAGAAGTACTTTTCTCAAACGCCATTCGATATGGAGCATATCAACCGGAATCCTTCATAGAAAGATGATTATATTTTTATACTTACTCCTGAGGATTATACATGTGGGAATGTATTATAAAATGTCTACGGTATGAATGCAAATATATCGCGTAAAAACAGAGAATATTTATAAAAATTTCTGCAAAAAAAAACAAAAAAAAAAACAAAACGAAAAAGATATTTTATATCTGCATAACATAATTATTGTATGTATATTGTTTAAAATCCAGAAGCTACGGTTTTCTTCCGGGAAAAAATTGCTTTATAGACATGATGTGTTTTAACACATCTAAAGCATATTGTTCTAAGAATATACTTTAGAAATGGGCGAAACGAAGCCGGCTCGGAAATGAATGCGCGAGCAATACACGCGCATTTCGCTGTTTTTGCAGCTTATCAATGTTATATATTTGTGTAGCTTCCGAAATGCGGAAAAGAATCGAACAGTGTAAAGTGTGTAAGACATAAGGTATAAACATGATAATGTGTCCATATATTATCTTTACAACTTTTACATACATAAATACATACATACATTCATACATACCTACATATACATATATATATATATATATATATATATATATATATATATATATATATATATATATATGTATGTGTGTGCGTGTGTGTGTGTGCATGTGTATGTATGTATGTATGTGTGTATTTATTGCCTTCTTCTTCGCCTTCTTCTTCTGCATCAGCACCATCACTAAAACCACCAATAGCACCACCACCACCATCATCAACGTCATCATCATCATCATCATCATCATCATCATCATCATCATCATAAGCAGCAGCACCGTCCCCGTCAATCCTAAGACAAGTTCTTTTCAAGGTAACATTTTTTTGATTGATTGCTGACAATAGTTGAGTAAAATTATAATTGGTGATTGATCATCATCATCATCATTATTATTATTAATATTATTATTATTATTATTATTATTATTATTGTTGTTGTTGTTGTTGTTGTTGTTGTTATTATCATTATTATTTTATTCGATTGCACAGTTCGATTGCACAGCTGTGCATATTTCTGTTTGATTGAATCATCGAAAGATAAATCTAAGTTGACATTCTCCTTCGATATGTCAGCTGTAATGAAAAAAATATATTAACCGGCATTAGCTGAACGGGATGGGTGACGAAAGAGAGAGAGAGAGAGAGAGAGAGAGAGAGAGAGAGAGAGAGAGAGAGAGAGAGAGAGAGAGAGAGAGAGAGAGAGAGAGAGAGAGAGAGAGAGAGAGTGAGAGAGAGAGAGATAGATAGATAGATAGATAGATAGAGAGAGAGAGA
>NC_142952.1:4451652-4459152 GCF_046866305.1 Octopus bimaculoides
GGCCACACCAGGAACCTAGAGGTGTACAGTTGGCATAATGAGAGGGCTTGTATGTTCTTATTTGATCTTCTAGATTCAGCAGCCAAATGTTAGACTTACGACATCGTAGATTATAAGGAATATTATTCTTTCAAATTAGATGGTTATAGCGGCTGTCTGTCAATATAATTCAAAGGTGTATCGCTCACCCAACTGGGAAGAACCTACACGACACAGCCAGATTAAGAAATCTACGACAAATTGAAGTACATGTTTAATAACGTAATTCCAGTCAGGAAATCGTAGGTTCCGAACATGTTTTATTTGTATTTTATATAATTCTTACTACATGGCATGTTTTTTTTTGTTTCTTTTGCTTACCAGAGAGTGTCTTTATGTAGTCCGTCGGTTGGTAAGACTTTGCATCTAAAAGTTTCGAGTATTATTCAACACTCTTAATAGTCGGGTAGGTTACCGAATAAATTAACTGCATTTTCGGAACAAATGCGTAACGTAAAACGTATGGTTCTGTCCACACTCACCACTTCGGATATATTTAGATGGTATTAGTATTACGCGAAATTTGAAGAGATCGCTATACCCTTGCTGAACGACTGAATAAAGAGACGTTTTGAATGGTCTGCCAACTGTGAAGTGTGGTACATTCTCTCCGTGCATGATTTTGTGCTTGAAAAGGGAGGGAAAGAGCAGAATTGCCTATATATATATATATATATATATATATATATATATAGTGGATCTGCATAGAGTTACACTTAGAACAGCCACCGCAGAGAATGCAAATAGCTACACAGGCCAAACGTGCGCAGGGAACAAACGGCATTAAACATGCATCTTCTTTTAATCGTACCTTTCCTACACACACACACACACACACACACACACACACACACACACACATATATACATACATGTGTACTCGTTCGCGCTTATGTGTGCGTGTAGAGCATGGGTTCTAAATACCTGGCACTTCACCAACTTTATTTTTGGTCAGATGGAATGCTTCTCATTTCTCATTTAAAATTCTCGCATGTAAAGCATTCAGTTGGAATTTATTCCATATTTCCTTATTCGTATTCTTATTTTTCCTTTCTTGCTTTTTCTCTTGCTTCTTTCGCAATTCTCTCGACGATTCTTCTTCGCTACTATTTCCCCCCCTCCTTGATGACAAAGTGTCATCACAGCAATAGATTCCTCTCAGTAAGTGATACATTGAATATTTAAAACATAACCACCTTCACGCACATCCCACTCCACCATCCTACTGATTCTATCTTCCACATACGAGAGTGATCCATCAAAACTCGACGTATATGTCTCTGATTTACTTAAGTCAAAACTTTGATATAGTTCTTCCACTTCTTTCTATGACCAAACATGTAAGATGACAATTATATTATTTCTCCTCAGAGTTTGATATATATTTATATATTCATATTTATTATATGGAGATTTTTCGAGAATCTGCTTCCTGCTTGGAATATTCTAAGGATACTAACGAATTATCAGAAGAAAAGAGTTATAGCTCCGCTATGGCAGGTTTCCTGACATAAATATATGTAACAGTATTATGGCCTGCGATATTTCATATTACCGCATGTCGGAAATCGGTTTCAGAAACGTTTCTGTGAAAAGAGGAATATGGTTGTAGTTCACCTTTCACGCTTTATCAATGCACTTTCGCTTACACACACACACACACACACACACACACACACACACACACATGTAGGTATATATATATATATATATATATATATATATATATATATATATAGAGAGAGAGAGAGAGAGAGAGATAGAAAGAGACCAACAGCGAGACCGACAGACAGATCGACGAACATTCAACTAAAGGTGCAAGAATGGTTGCGTGGTAAACAAATTACAGGGAGGTGGACAAACTAACAATAATTGTGAAGCGGTAACGGGCAACAAACAAAATAGACACACATATATTTCTACATCGATACGTAGATACACAGATACACACACACACACACACACACACACACACACACACACACACACACATATATGTAGAAGGTTGAAAAGTAGCACACGAGTTGAAATGTACATGCATATATATATATATATATATATATATATATATATATATATAAAGCCAATTAGTAACGAGGATGTTAAGGCGTTAGCGCATTACGCACGTTTCAGGCGGCTCCATTTAATCGATCAATGCAAGCGTTACATTAATTTGAAATACACCACCTTCCTCAGATGCATAAGACCATATAAGTTTTCAACATACAGGATACTGCATTAGAAAATTTTTTGCTAATTTTTCACCAGAACTACAGAATAAAAGAATTACATGCTTGTTGACAGCGCTTCAGACAAATTTCTTAGAAATATTTTCACCAGCTCTGTACATTCTGAGTGCGAACCCCGCTGAGATCAATTATGCCTTTCATACACTCGGGGTCGATGAAGTAAAATAAATAAAGAACCAGTCTAGTACTGGTGTCAATATTATTGACTTGGCTCTTCTGTTTAAAAAATTACTGTTTTTGTGCCTTGCAGGAGACCGGCATACCGTTCGGGAAATATGCTATTATCACGGTTACTTATACGCCTGAGAAACCGAATAACTGGATTTATGGGTCCTAGAGTTAAAAAATATAGTGTCAAGCAAAACAAACGGGAATTAATTCTGCTTGAGACCGCCTCTGGTTCCTTGATACAAATTTTCTGTTCTAAAGTGATCGAGATTAAGACATTATATCACAATTTCATGTTGATTTATGCTCCAAAGAACTAACTTAATATGACAAAGTCATTTTACTAATCTCTTGATTATTTTGAAACTCAGTAGAAACAAACAATATGCGGTAACAAAAGGCTAAGAAAACAGAACAGAAATGTGATAGTTTGTAGGTAAAACACTTGGTGTTTAATCCGAAGTGAACTACCAATAAAGATATATCTCTGCTTTTACTTTTTATATTCCATTCATTTATTTCCACACTCCGGGCCTCGTACTTGTTGATGCTGCTGCATATTGTATTCGCCAATAATATCTCATAAATCAAACCGAGGCTTTGGTAACCGACTCATACCTAACCTGTTGTACGTTTGGATGGAGCCCAGAACAACGTGCAAGCAAAGCCATGCTCTTAAACCATACAAATGTGTCAGATTAGATTGCTTATGATACACATCAGACCAATTTTCTTCCAGCTATATCGAGAAGAGTTCTTATTCGACATTTCCGTATATATTTCTCCTTCCCGAAAACTTCCACCATACCAAGCTTCACTTCACACATTTTTCTTTACGTGCCTTCTTCCTTTCTTTCATTCATATATCTATTCATTCTATCTTTATTACTTATATTACATTCTTTTTCTTTATTTCCTTTTCTTTATATTTTATCTTTTTGTCTCCTTCTTGCGTCATTGGCTTATTCAGAACATTTCTAACCATAATAGGTCATAAACCTCAATACCTGGTTTCACAAGAATCTGACAACCATTATAATTCGTTGTTTAAAACATACACTTGCCGATTTTATGTATTATCTTCAGGCCTCGACACCTGGATCTTCAGATTAAGATTCACACAAAAACGACCAGAATATGTCACTTTAAATAACTGTTTGTTGAGTTTCAAAGAAATAACTGTTATATACAAACTGCGTAGTTTTCCGCCAATTAATACCCAAGTTTCTGTTATTATTATTATTATTATTATTATTATTATTATTATTATTATTATTATTATTATTATTATTATTATTATTCTAGCGTTTTATATTTTAAGTTCAAATTCCGCCGAGAACGACTCTGCTTTCCATTCTTTTAAAAATAAGTAGCAGTCAAGTACAGTGTCAATGTAATCGACGTACCCTTCCCCTCAAAAAGTGCCCGGTACCAAAATGTGAAACCATACGTAACTCCTTTTTTGTAACTAGCACTAACTCCTATTTATTCTATGAAATCTCGAGTACACAAATAAAATGATAATAACGATGATGAATTCAAATTTTGGCACAAGACTAGGAATTCCAAAGAGCGACTAAGTCGATTATATCGACCCCTAGTATTCAACGGGTACTTATTTTATCGACCGCAGAAGGATGAAAGGCAAAGTCGGCCTCGGTGGAACTTTAACTTAGAACATTAAAACGGGCGAAATGCCCTAAGCATTTGGCCTGACGTGCTAACGCTTCTGCCAACTCGCCGCAATTTTCGAATTTTGGCGATTACCCATCGCTATGTGGCTGCTATCTTAAGAGCTTTTCCATTGTACCTATTCCCAGATGTTGGCTCACCAAAATCACTTCGTAGGTTTAATCATACCCTACATCGCCCCGTATAAATAAACCCTCAGAGATACAATTATGCCACAGAGTCCCCATAATATGAGAAACTTCGATTATGTTTCAGATGCTGTTCCATATCTAATGTTGTTTCAATTATAACTCTTGATCGTGTATCATTATGGAAGCCATTCTGATTATCTCTTGAAGGCTTTTATGTTACTAATTCCCATTTGTCTCTTAGATGCTGTTCCATAGTTATTCTGACGTAGATCGCTACTCTCCAACGTGCTTCATTATGCAAGCAATTTTACGTATGTCTCGACTATCGTTCCACAGTCACTTTTTTTATAAGGCGTAACATACGAGCTTGTTTCATAATGAAAACAATATCGATTATGTCTCGTATGTCACCCCATACTTTAATGTTGTATGAAGCGTAGCACTCGAACGTGTTTCATTATGTTAGCAATTTCGATAATGCCATAGATATCGTTCCAAACTTAATACAAAAGGGTAAACATGCGAACTCGATTTACCATGTTAAAGATTACGGCCTCATTGTCTTTCCATAGATAAAGAAGGCTGTCGAAAGCATAAGACTCAAACACATAGAGGGACGAGAAGAATAACATTTATAATTATTATTTGAAGGAATATTTTAGGCTCCGTTTCTTTGTCTCCACTTGCTGCAGCGGGGGCGGAAGGGGCCTTGACTAATACCACTAACCTATTTGCCTATGCTATGCACCAATATTCGCATGTATGAAAGCTTTTATTTTTTTTATTTCCCTCAGTCATTTCAGTGCGGCCCTGCTGGAACATCGCCTCAAAGGGTTTTAGTCGAAGAAATCAACATCAGGACTTATTCTTTGTAAGCCTAGTACTTATTCTATCAGAGTAGAAAAGAATTTCAAGCCGGCGAGCTGGCAGAAACGCTAGCTCGCCTGGCGAAATGCTTATTGGTATTTCGTCTGTCTTTATGTTCTGAGTTCAAATTCCACCGAGGTCGACTTTGCCTTTCAACCTTTCGGGGTTGATAAATTAAGTACCAGTTGCGTACTGGGGTCGATCTAATCGACTGGCCCACTTCCGAAACATTTCTGGCTTTGTGCCTAGAGTAGAAATGCTTATGTTAGCAATTTCGTTTCTGTCTTATATTTCGTACCATACTTGCGAATTAAATTGCTAATATTAAAGATCCCGATTATATCTTCCGTTTGTTTCAACAAATAAATGATGATGCTTAAATCGTAACACTAGGGGAAAAGAGAATAACAGCGGGGTAAACAGAATAAGATTTTATAGATTGTTATTGGAAAGAGATCTTTAAGCTCTAAGTAAGTAAACTGCTTTCATTTACTGAATTAAAACCGATTGTGTGTCCCGTCTTACCAAGATCTTGACCAATATTGGTTCAACTACTTGCTTAGACTCTTATCGCGTACTTCAATTTTAAATAAAGCAAACATCACTGAACCACGTCTCTGGGGAATTTATAGCGGAATTAGGCGAAAGTTTTTTTGTTTTTATTTTTGTATATATAAATATAAAATCTGCGTATTTCTAAAGCAAAATCTCAGTCGAAATAATGGTTTATTTTGACTAGACATACGGTGAACTAATAACACAATCGGGAGAAATAATCGATCGAGTTAACTTTGATAAATAAATGAAATTTAATTTAACCACTCTGGGGGGTATGAATACCAAAAACAGTTCATGTGTTATTTGAAGAAAATACTATTAACTGAGGCAGTGGTAGAATTTATTTCATTTTTCCATTAGTGATGCTCACGTAATAGTAGAACGGATATGGTGCCAAACTCAACAAAGTATATTATATGCTTCCCACTAGGTTATATACAACACTTGCGTCAAATAGTCACACGTTTAAAACGAAGCTTTCATATCATATCTTAACAGAGGTAATCGAAATTGGCACGGCGTTTGTTAATACTTAAAATAAATATTTAGCTTTGTATAATACCTGCAAAATGCTCCAAGTAAAATCGCGTACTCAAACACAGATTTTCTTGTACTTCAGGAGGGTCATTTTGCTAAGGTTATACTCACGCTCTGGTTCTATTTCACTTCTTTTATTATTATTATTATTATTATTATTATTATTATTATTATTATTCAGTAGTTTTATTTTTATTTTTATAACGTGCTTTCACTTCACTACCGAGCGCAGCTCTGTGCGCCTTGGGTATGTGCTGTGGTTTGCTGTGGTGCTCTTATGCTTACTGTATTGAAAGTGTTTTGCGTAGAATGTGTGCAGTACCCAGTAGTGCAATTTTCTGTATGTTATATATATTTGTAAGTCCTGGTGTTTTTGTTATGTATTTGTCTGAATATTTTTTTATTATACCTAAGGCACCTACTATGATAGGAATTGTTTCTGTTTTTAGATTCCACATTCGAGTTATCTCTATTTCCAGGTCTTTGTATTTTGAAAGTTTTTCCATTTCTTTTAGAGAAACGTTGTCATCTGCTGGTATTGAAACATCAATTAGAAGGCATTTTTTTCCTTCATGATCTTTGACAACCTATATCTGGTCTATTTGCCTTAATTTCTCTATCTGTGTGTATTGGCATATCCCAGAGTATGGTTGCTTATTATATTATTATTATTATTATTATTATTATTATTATTATTATTATTATTATTATTATTATTATTTTATGTTTGACTTTTGTTTTGCATTTGTACAAGTTGGATCCAAGTCTCACCCAGAGACCTCAAGAGACAACAAGTTAGAAGTTCATGTAGGTGTTATGCCTAGGGTACCATATATTTGGATTTGTACAGTTTTGTTCAAGTGAATGTTTAAGAAACCATAAGAAAATTATGTTTGCTTTAAAATTTGAGATCACATAGACAGTATTTTACGTAGGATATGGGCAGTTCCCATGAGCACTATCTTTTGGACTTCAGCCATTTTGGGGTTTCCTGGTATCTGAGCTAGGTAGTAATCAGCCCGTTTCGCTGTCATTCCCAGGGCACCTATGACAATAGGTATTGTTTTCGTCTTCAGATTCCACATTTTGCTAATTTCTATTTCAAGATCTTTATATTTGCTCAGTTTTTGGTAGGTCTTGACAGATACGTTTATATCAATTGGGACAGTCATATCAATGAGGAGGCATGATTTTTGTCTGAAGTCTTTCAGTATGATGTCTGGCCTATTTGCGTCTATCTTTCTGTCAGTTTGAATGGT
>NC_142952.1:4469152-4481652 GCF_046866305.1 Octopus bimaculoides
ACAAGGTGCAATGTCTGGGCTGTAGAAATCGTGAGGTGCAGTTGTGATGCTCATCTTTGTCAAGTAGTTGGCTACCATGATGGAAAAATGGACTGGTGCTTTGTCTTGGAGCAGATTCTCTGGCAAAAAGGAACTGAATGCATCGAGCTATTGCCCTTGCTCTGATATTTATTTGAAATCAGGGTGCCACCCAGAAGGAACAAGTACCTCAAAGATTTGTTGAGGCCCAACGATTCCGTAATCATAAGGCCCTGGGCATTGAGAGACAAAGATATCTTCGACGGGATTTCGACTCAGAATGTAAAGAGATGGATTAAACACCGCAAGGCATTTTTCCGACTAACAACTAATTTTGCAAAATTAATCACAGACAATTGCGAAGGTC
Source organism: Octopus bimaculoides (assembly GCF_046866305.1). Lineage (NCBI taxonomy): Eukaryota > Metazoa > Mollusca > Cephalopoda > Octopoda > Octopodidae > Octopus > Octopus bimaculoides. Next base: position 4,469,538 of record NC_142952.1, read on the forward strand.
TTTTACACTAGGCTGCACTCCTCACTACGTTGCACTCTCTATCTTTCCAACAATAGTAGATGTAATATCTTTCTTTTAGCTTCCATTTTTAAATTGTTTAAGTCTCTGAAATGCGGCCATGCTGGAGTAGCACTTCGAAAGGTTTTAGTCGAACAGATCGAATTTAGTACTGTTTTATTATTATTATAATTTTTGTTTGTTTTCTCTTTCCTTCAAGTCAGGTATTTATTCAATATGCTTATTTTACAGAACCTCTAGATCGCAGGAATGTAAACAAAGGAATAACAGTTTTCCAGCTGGAACAACCGCAAGGAACAACCACAAACGTGAGGGAATCTGAGAAGCGAAAAATGTGTGAAAGCCTGTTCTATGTATCGTATTAAATATTACTTGGTACAGAGGCAAAGAAAGAGAGAAAGAGATAGAGGGGGAGAGAGATGGAGAGACAGAAGGAGAGAGAGGGGGAGAGAGATGGAGAGAGAGAGAGAGATGGAGAGAGAGGGAGAGCGGATCAAAGAAATCTCAAAAATAATTGTCAAACATTTTTTAGTTTCACTATAACTAGGTTCGTCAGGTGGAGAAAGCTATGATTAGTATATTCAATTTTATACGTAGGCTGTTTAAACAGTGATCAAATATTTAAAGCTTTAACGTATGAAGGATAATAGAAGATCATATTACACATTGCATGCAGTAATACAATTGGGCAACGCTAATGGGTTTATTGAAAAACGAGATTATGTAGATATCTTACATGTACGCACATACATACACATGCATATACATATACATATATATATATGTATATGTGCATATATAAATGCATATGTCCATATATATATATATATATATACACATATATATATATAAAGACTGTAACACACACAGATGTGTATATATATATATATATATATATATATATATATATATATATATATATATATATATATATAAATCTCTCTCTCTTTATATATATATGTATATATAGATTTATATATTATAAGCGTATATCTACATGTATGTATGTATATATCTATATCTATCTATCTATCTATATCTATCTATCTATCTATCTATCTATCTATCTATCTATCTATCAATATATATAGATATATATATATATATATATATAGAGAGAGAGAGACAGTGAATGAGAGAGTGAGAGATGTGATGTTAGCATATGGAGCCGCAAGGCCGAATAAGAGATAATCCATTAGAAACAAAACCGAGAAAACAAAGAAGCGCACCCACACAGAAACTGGATAACGTCGTTAATAAAATACATGAGGAATAACAGAAGCAGCAGCAGTAGTAATGGTAGAAGCAATGGTAGTAGGAGTTGTAGTATCTGTACTACTGATAATACATCAATATCAGAGAGGCATTATACCGGAAACAAAAGTCTACGCCCATTGCTGATTCCAGCTCGATAAACAAGTCAAAATATTATAGATACATTATTTTAGAATATATAGACACAATAAGATTATTACTATATTGATTTTGACGGCAATATTCTATTTTTTTTACCTGCCATACATAGATACATATACACACGAACACACATAACATTCACACACATATATATATGTATACGCACACAAGCACATACTATAATCACACACACACATATATGTATATCGATATGTGTGTATATATACGCGTGTGCGAGAAAATATATAGAGAAATATCTAAATGTTTCCAACAAAACTGAGTGCGACATATTTACATCACTTCATTTCATATTTTCATACCTGTATGTTGTACGTCTTTCACTCTCTCACACACATAATCATATATATATATATATATATATATATATATATATATATATATATATACATATATATATATATATATGTGTGTGTGTGTGTGTGTGTGTGTGTGTTGAAATGTGTATATAAATCATATATGTGCATGTTTTTTCATGTAAGGTATTATTTACAAATGTATATATGTCTGTGTATAATTCCGAATATTTACATGCTAATATAACTATATCTACATATCGATATGTATATATATATATATATATCTATATATATATATATATATATATATATATATATATATATATATATATATATATATATATATAAAAATATATATATATATATATATATATATATACACACTATGGGCATGGGCGTGTGTGTATGTGGTTATGCGTGTGTGCGTGTATGCGTGTGTCTTTGTGCATGTGCGTGTGTGTGTAAGCGAACAGTACGTTTTGCAATAGTATATGCATGAAAATGGTGAAATTTCTATTTGCTGACTAATGTATGTCATTGTAACATATCCTGGCTTTTACAAGAAATTGCGTACTAAGATCAATGCAAACGAATACATACTTAGTCTTATGCATTATATACATACTTTTACGCCTAAGCGAACTATTAAATTGACATGGACAACAACAACAACAACACCAGCAACAATACACACGCATACACATAGACACAATTATATATGTGTGCGTATTCATGATGTCCTGTAAGTACATATGCATGTGTATATGTATGTCTCTCTCTCTATATATATAAGTATATATATATATATATATATATATATATACTTGTCTAATAGTGTCTGTGAGTGTCTGTGTGTGAGCGTGCGTGTGTGTGTGTGCGTAAAGTCTTTCTAGCAGACATAATACACATAAACGAGGAGATATATTTCACGTAAATTGAAAACGTCTCAACGACACAACACCTTTCATGCTAGATTTTATGACATTTAAGCGAATGAAGATAGGCTTGTGTCTATGTCGTTGGGGGCGTCACTCGTAAACCTAAATGTAGAACACATACATAAAATGTAAAGAATAAAAAGAAATACAATATTGAAATAGAGGACACTATGAAATTGAGACAAAGTACAGAAATTAAATTATGGAAACGTATATAAAAATGGGTTAGAGAACGTTTTATAGGATCAGATTTAAAGTAGTTACCATATACTAAACATTAAAAACCATGAAACAATTTTCTCTGTCATCAAAGGCACAATCAACTCTGCAAGAATGCAAAAGACATTAAGAGAATAAGGTAAATAATATCTAAGTGTATGTCAGCATTATTACTATTTCGTCGATTGTTTATATTTTTATTGGTTTTTATTATTGTTACCAAAAACAAAGTAAGCAGCTTTTGTATGTGCGTATCAACACACACACACACACATATATATATATAGATAGATAGATACATAGAGAGAGATTGAGAGACAGACAGACAGACAGAAAAAAACACATACACACACACAAACACACACACACAAACACACACACATATATACTTATATATGTATACACACACAGGTATACATTCTTATATATATGTATGTATTTATATATACACATACAATGTTATTTGAATAGATAACTTCAAATATCTCCCCTTCACTCTTCCTCACTTTAGCTCGGTCTGTGTCTGTCTGTCTGTCTCTCTATGTATATATAAAATATCTATATTTCAATGAATATATATATATATATATATATATATATATATATATACATACACACACACACACATATATATTATATATATATATATATATATGTATATATACACCCACGTATTATTATAAATATATGTTTGTTTGCAGGCTTATTCTTACAAATGTGTGTTTGTATATGTGTGTATGTTTGAATTCGTCCATAGATGTATATTTGTACTTTTTTTTAACTACATAAAAGTATATAAAAATTGATTCAGAAATGTATGCACGTGTATATATTTATGCTGTATATATCCATGCTTTTGCGGTTAGTCATATATTAGTATGTGATGGAGACGAAAAGCAATTCTTGAAATGCAACAATATAGAAAATAACAGTAAGATGTATGTATGCATGTATGTATATATATGTGTGTCTGTGTTTGTGTCTGTGTGTATGTATACATATATATAGACAGATAGATATATAGATATAGAGATACATATATATGTGTATGTATACACACACACACATATATATAAATATATATACATACATATGTGTATGGAGAGTTACAAGTGTATGTCTGCGTGTGTGCGTGTATACTTTTTTTTATTTTTCTATCTGGATATATACTTATATTTATGGCAATAAAGTTATACATATATCTTTGAAATATTAGTTGGTAGAAAAATAATGGGAAAATTTTTACTCTCTCTATTTCTATTTTATTTATGGATATACGTATGTGTTTATGTGTATATCTGCGTATTGTCGTATATATATATATATATATATATATATATATATATATATATATATATATATATATATATATTCTGGCGGATACATCTGTGCGTCCAAAATTATTCTTCCGCATTGCTCTCATATATTTTCCTATAATATAATAGCTTTTATCAGATGACCGTTAGTAAATGTTAGTCTGTTGTTTACAATGTGATATCGTAATTTATCAAACAACCATATATTTATGTTTTCAAGCGTGTATGTATATATATTTGTATATATACACATGTATAAGTACACAGGGACAAAGTTACATACGTACATATAGATATATATAGATTGTCAGGCAGATAGGAACATAGGTGGGTAGTTACATATATACATATATAGATAGTATATGCGTATACATTAAGTATCTTAGCTCATCTATGTTATGCACATATATCTCATTTATATATATATATATATATATATATATATATATATATATATATATATATATATATATATATATATATATATATATATGTGTGTGTGTGTGTGTGTGTGTGTGTGTGGTGTGTGTGTGTATGTGTCTGTGCGTATATATATATATATATATATATATGAAACGTAAGCATATAGACAAATAGATCAATAGATAGATTAGTAAATACATACATATATCCGTTCATAAATTTATATATCTGCTTGCAACCTGCATACGTATATATAATGAAGGCATGCTTATATATAATATATATATGTATATATGTACGTATGTATAGAGTATTTGCAGTGGTATATAGATATTTTATATTGAGAAAAAGGAGGCATTTCTGGAAAATCCTTTATTAGCGCTTTCGTACGTTTTCGGTAGATATGATCTTGATCTAGTTTTGACGAGTTCGACAAACGAACGAGAACGCTAATAAAGAATTATCCAAAATTCTGACTGCCTACTTTTTTTCAATATATGTATATATATATATATATATATATATATATATATATATATATACACTTATATATTTATATATATTCTTGGAATAATAAAATGACAGACAGAATTTCATTCAGAGAGACTTTAAAAAAGCAAAGAATGAAAGAAACGATAAAAATAAAAGGAAGGTTATATCATGGAAAAGAAAGAAAGAAGAAAATTATTGATGAATGTTGCTTAGCATAAAGTAACATTAGCTGATAAAATAAAATCAATTAAAAAAAAAGTGAGCAAAAATATAAAATTGAAAACTGTTTTTAAAATATGTTGCTTGCTTTTCCTTTTTTTAAAAAAAATTTTGTATTCGTTGCTACTTGAATTACTTATTATTTGAGAGCCAAAAAGTTTTCGATATATTTGCTGTGGAGGAAGTAAAAAGCTCTAATTATGAACAAAAATATGATCATTAGAAAACTACACACATATGCATACACAAACACTCACACACATACATATATATGTATGTATATACGTGTATATATATATATATATATATATATATATATATATATATATATATATATATATATATATATATATGTTCATATACATATAAATATATATATATATATATATATATACATCTATATATGCGTATATATATATATACACAGATTTAAAACAACCAGAAAATTTAACAAAAAGACGGAAAATTTGACATATATATATATATATATATATATATATATATATATATATATATATATATATATATGTGTGTGTGTGTGTGTGTGTGTGTGTGTGTGTGTGCGTGTGTGTATATGTATGTATATATCATGTATATGAATAAAATTTTATATATTTAAATAAAAATCTAAACTTTAGAAGTTTTTCAAGAATTCTTTCTTAAGTTATCCACTTAATTATATATGTGTAAAAAAAGAAGTAATAAGACTAGCTAGAAAAACACAAATGAAAACTTAGCTAAAAACAAAATGGGTAAAATAAAGTTTTCTGAAAATTTATAAGCGATCTCTATAACAATAAAAACTTTTAAGGATGTTTGAAGCTCTTGCATGTTTTGTTGTTTTTACACATTTTTTCCTAAGGTTTCGTTATATCCTACCCTGGTGCAAAGTGTTATTTATTTCCGAAAAAAAAAAACACAAAAAAAACACAAAAAAAAACGCAGAAACGAACCAAAAGAACATGGAAATTTAGTAGGTCTAAAAGAGAAAATAGCAACAACAACAAGAACAAAAAGAGCACCGATAGCAGCAGCAGCAACAACAAGTGTAAAATAATAAAAGATTACAAAGCAAAAAAAAAAAATGAAAAAATACTGGAAAAAATAACTAGCCAATATAGAGACGGGAATAGACTGACTTTAGTTAAAATGTTGAGGTGTGATTAAGAGGTGTGTGTGTGTGTATGTATGTGTGCGTGTGTGTGCGTGTGTGCGTGTGTGTGTAAGCGCGTCCTTGGCAAGATGGAAGGGAGAGCAGAATCGTAAATGTCTGAGATAATTTGCAGGCAAATAATTTAAAATGTACAATTTTCACTGTCATGATTGGCACTAGGAGAAATATTTTCACCGTAGTTTTTTTGAGAAAATGCGAAAAAAAAAAAAAAAAAAAAAAATCAAAGAGAAAAAATTAAAAAGAAAAACACTGAAAAAAAAAATTGTTCGAAATAAAATAAAAGAAGAGAGAAACGTGCTTCAGGCTTCCATTTTTCTTACATTTCAGACATACTCTCGCATACACGCAAATATATTTATTTGGTGCAGAAAGAGTGTGGCCTTAACATAAAAGCGATTTGTTATTTTATTACAATTGATCAGCTTTTCAAATCAACTTTGTCTTCGATCTTTTCGGTGTCGATAAAATAAATTACTAGCTAAGTACTGCGAACATTTCTATTAGTTAATCTCTTCCCGTCATTATTACTGGCCTTGTGAAGGCGGCGAGGTTGCAGAATCGTTAGCACACCGGGCATTTCACCTGTCTTTACGTTCTGAGTCCAAATTCCACCGTAGTCGACGGAATTGAAACCACGACCTCATAATCGTGAGTGTGCCACTCTACACACTAGGTTATGCATACTCAATGTTTAACTTCAACGATTCGAATCCGCCTTTCACTTCATGAAAAGTGTAATTTATATTACACAATCTTGAATGTGTTCTCTTTATTTTAGTTTGATGGAGATTCACTTCTTTCGTCAGAGGGTATTTTTATCATAGTTATTCCCATTTTAGAGTGTTACAACAACCGTCCTTACATGAAGGATTCAAGGTATTTACTTGAAAGTATACAGTTACGCACAAAGACAAGCGCAAATATTCACACACGGAGACATACACGCACATAAGTCTGCATTTATGTATGTATGTATGTATGTATATATGTATGTATATATATATTATATATCTATATATGCATACATATACATATACATACATACATACATACATACATACATATATATATATATATATATATATATATATATATATATATATATATATATATATAAACAAGCATACACAAACATACACAAACATATATATATATAGGTAAGTGAATAACGATAAGCACATAAGCATGTTTATGTGTATATATACTTATGTGTGTGTGTGTTTGTGCGTGAGTGTATGTATGCATGTATGTATGTATGTAATATAAGTATTCGAAACGCCAGTAGGCTGCTTGGTTCACTATTATCAAAGGAAAGACTCAAGGCGTTAATATGTCGAGAATTACCATTTATTGATTACATTATTTCAACACAATCTGCTTTGTGTTCGGGATACAATACAACACACACACACACAGAATCATATATACATATGGGGGAATGTATGTTCGTACATGGATGTGTGCATATATATATAAATATATATATATATATATATATATATATATATATATATATATATATATATATATATATATATTTATACGCACTCACACAAATGTTCAGAGATTCATAGAATGTGTGGCTTCCTTATTGCTGCTGTAGTCCTCATTTAACTCGCAAGGCATTTGTGTGCCCGAGGCCATATACAAGACACTTGACCAAGTTGTTGACACAGTTGGAAGCGAACTTCTAAAACACGTTATCACTTCACTCTACATTTATCCCTAGAGCATGTCTGTCATAACCTCCGAAATTCCATAAATTGAATACGAGACCTATGTTGTTGTTGTAGTTCTTGTTGTTGTTGGTGGTCGTGATGGTGCTTTTATTGCTCTTGTTCAACACCCGTTCAGTACTTATTAAAAAAATCTAAGCGTGGCCATTTCGAGATTTTGAGGTAGCGAAATAGCAAAGGGGTTAAAATATCAAAAAGGATGCCTCGGAGTATTTGTTCCGACATTCTGTTTCCTGAGTTGAAATAAGGCTACGATGAAGTTTTCTGTTTATTATTTCGCAGGGTTGATACAAAACTACGAATCCTGAACAGGGCACTGGATTGATAGGTCTTTGCGAGATGGATATGTGGTTGTATTTGTTCCGGTTCCTCGTATTAGGAGATTAGATCCTTTTAAGGTATGACTGAGTGAGTCACAAACATACATACATACATGCATACATACATGCATACATACATGCATGCATACATACATGCATACATACATACGTACATACATACCTACATATATACATACATACGTACATATACAGATTGATAGATATATAGACAGACAGACAGACAGACAGACAGACAGACAACCAGATAGATATCTAGATGGATATATAGATAAATATACAGACAGACAGATAGGTAGATAAATTGATAGATAAATAGATAGATAGATAGATAGATAGATAGATAGATAGATAGATAGATAGATAGATAGATAGATAGATAGATGGATGGATAGATAGATAGATAGATAGATAGATAGATAGATACAAGGATTGATAAATGGATGGAAAATTCGATGGTTGGATGGTCAGATAGACAGATTCATAGAAAATTAAATAGATGGGCAGAGAGAGAAAGGGAGAGAGAGAGGTGGGGTAGACAGACCGATAATTAAACAAACAGACAGACATTAGACAGACATAAGTATATAGATAAAGCCCGGCGAGTTTATTGTAAAGCTAGTTTTTATTTGAAGAACATAGTGGCAGAATGTGGAAACAATGGTCAATTACAGATGCCGTGTTTTAATACGTGTATATTTCTGGTGTTCCAACATGAAAGATGCTCCCAGTTCGCACCGCGGTTGTATGATATATTGTGCGCATCTTTAAAATTCAAACAAACAGAAAAATATTTGGAAGGACATTAACAGGAGTCTTTGAGGAGTTAAAATTACCATATTAAGCTTACCCAGGGTTGTATTTTGGTATTCGCAGAGTCAGAGAGAAAGTGATGAGGAAGAACAAACAGGCGTCAACTCAAATCGGTTTGAATAATCATTCTTGCAAATATTTTATCGAGAGAGAGAGAGAGAGAGAGAGAGAGAGAGAGATAGAGAGAGCGAGAGAGAGAGAGAGCGCGCGCGAGAGAGAGAGAGAGGGTGAGTGGCAAGGAAAATATTTCTATCTTCAATACAACTTTGTAAAGTTGAATATTTAATTCTCATCGAAAGAATTCTGTGACAGACATTATTAATCTTATATATTGGTAAGAGACTCCACGCTACCCCCATATATATATATATATATATATATATATATATATATATATATATATATATATGTATGTGTGTGTGTGTGTATGTGTGTGTGTGTGTGTGTGTGTATGTATGTATGTATAAGACGAAGAAATATCTATAAGTTGAAGGGTATGTACATGTGTGTGCTTGCATACTGGTATGTGTGTGTGTGTGTGAGCTTTAGTTTTCATTTGTAGCAGCATATGTGAGAGGGTGCCAATGCATTCTCAGATAAATTGCACACAACATACCTAGTATGATATATTACATCTTTGTAAGCAAGTGTGTGCGCATGCGTAATATATATATATATATATATATATATATATATATATATATATATATATATATATATATATGCAGATATATTTATTATATCTATATATTCACATAATGACTTATATAAATAAATAAATAAATAAATAAATATATATATATATATGGACATGTATTCATTATATTTATATATCTATGTTCATTGTATATGGTCTTATAAATACACACACATACACACACACACATATATATACATATATATATATATATATATATATATATATATATATATATATATATATATATATATATATATATATATATATACGTATACAGTCGTACACGCACTCGTGCACCGTTACGTATATGTGTGTGTGTGATTACGTATAACTATTCAAACACACGCACTTATCACATTCTCTATATGGGAATGTCAAATTTATTTCCGTTTCTAGATGGATTGAAAGAAACGCTCTCTCTCTCTCTCACCGATATGTCTCCCCCTCCTACTCCCTTCCTCCCACCTTCTCTTCCTCCTCCTCTCCTATTCTGGCTCTCTCTTCCTCTGTATCTCTCTTGATCTGAAAACAAACAAAAAGAAAGATTTGAGAATGAAATGGAAGTAGCAAACAAATACAAAAGAAAAAGATATCACAAGCACAAAACACACACACATAGAGCAAGCTGCAACATATTCATACACGCACACATAGATAAATCACAAGTAGACATACCCACACAGTACACACACACACACACACACACACATACACACACACACACACACACACGCACACATAAACGCATAGAGAAAATGACAACGGGAAGAGAAAATAATTAGATGGAGGAAGAGTGGCAGAGAACGCAAAAGCATAGGAAGAACAAGGGGGAGAAAGAATGCATGGAGTTTGTGAGATATGAGGTCGCGATGAGTTAGTAGTGTTTAGTGAAAGATAAATTGAACAGAAGGACTAATATAGACCGTATTCCTATTCCGTCTCTCTCTCTCTATTTCTCTCTCTCTCTCTCTCCCTCTCTCTCTCTCTCTCTCTCTCTCTCTCTCTCTCTCTCTCTCTCTCTCTCCCTCTCTCTCTTTGTGGTGCTATAAGACTTAAGCGGAACAGTGAAATATCAATAATATATCATTGCTGACAAATCAACGGAACTCTAACAGCTGGCAATGAAACACGAAGGGAATAAGGTTTTATAATTCTAACAAATCTGTCAACGGTAGAAGAGAAAGCTTAGAGACTTAGAATATATACACTTTGTACGTAGATTTATAAGAATACTGTCCGCCTACCTCAAAAGAAGTCGGAATCGAATTGACATCGCATGGAAGATGCAGCAGACTGCATTACGTATGCATGCCTGAATATGTATCTGTCTGTATGTGTACATACATACATTTACACACTCAAACACACGTATGCACTATTATGTATATATATATATATATATATATGCACACATACACATATATATGTACTGACAATATATACGAATATACATGTACATACATATATATTTTCATATATACACATTATATATAAATGCATTTCTGTTTCGAGCAATTCATATAACTGCCACTTTTCGATATACTTATATCTATAAATCTATCTGTCGATGTATCTATCTCTCTCATTCTGTCAGTCCGGCTGTTTATCTGTATATATATATATATATATATATATATATATATATATATATATATATATATATATATATATATATATATATATATATATATATATATATATATATACATATATATATACATATATATATATATATATATATATATATATATATATAAGATATAAGATATATATATATATATATAAGATATAAGATATATATATATATATGTATGTTTGCATGCATAGATACCTACATACAGACATACACACACGTTTTAGGGCATATATTTCTGTGTGTGCAAATATATGTGCTTCTGTATGTGAAAGTGTTTCGACGCAGTATGACCGAATAAACAGGAAGCTCATTTCGTAGTGCAGTTTTACAGAGATGGGAATGCCAATATGGCGGCGGGGG
>NC_142952.1:4486652-4496652 GCF_046866305.1 Octopus bimaculoides
CAAGTTTTGATGTTAATTTAGCGCTATTTGGTGACCACAGCTGAGAGCAGTAATCCAGAGCGCTGAGAACAAACGTCTTCCAGAGAGATAATACTTCTTGATCTCATCCAATTTTAGTGCCGATACTGCCAGCTGCCTGCATCTTGTTGCCAACTTGCTAATGTGCATATAAAATGATGCATAATTACACATACAAATCCCTAATTCTCTCACTGTCTGTGATACTGGAATTTCAGTGCCTTCGGGTCCTGTATATGCAGCCTGCGATGCTTTTATGAGCTGACCGCGCTGTGTTTGCAAGCACATATATAAATATGTGTATGTGTATGTGTTTGTGTGTGTGTGTGTGGGGGGGGGGGGGGTTAAACTTTTATGTTTAGTTACAATAAAAATGATTTTACCATTAGTCTCATTCTTTTGCACAGATTCAAATTTATGATTCTTGAAGAAGTATAAGGCGGTGAGCTGGCAGAATCGTTAGCACGCCGCTTAGCGGTATTTCGACTGCAGCTACGTACTGAGTTCAAATTCCGCCGAGGTCGACTTTGCCTTTCATCCTTTCGGAGTCGATAAATTAACTACCAATTTGCGTACTGGGGTCGATGTAATCGACTAGTCCCCTTCCCCCAGAATTTCAAGGCCTTCTACCATCAACAGAAAGGATTCTTAAAAAAAAAGTCTATAGTTTAGAGTGATTTCGAAATTTCGACCACCTAAACCTATGAAGTCACTGTCAACATCATAATTCATTATTAATAATAATAATAATAATAATATATATATATATATATATATATATATATATATAATTTTCATTCTTGCATGTCCTGTATCAGCTTTTGTAACACAATTTGTACAAATTCATGGACATCTTTAGCAAATACTATAATAATAATAATAATAATAATAATAATAATAATAATAATAATAATAATAATTATTATTATTATTATTATTACTGCTATTTATTGATATGATATTAATTATGGACAATTTCGTCCGATGTATCAGTTGTAACTTCCAAGCCAAAAATTAATGGTGCGAAACTCGGATTTTGCTTCATACCTGTTTAACCATCAAAAAATAATACGGAAATATATAATGTAGCAAATATCATCATCATCATCAAAACAACAACAACAACAACAACAGTAATAATAATAATGATAATAATAATAATAATAATAATAATAATAATAATAATAATAATAATAAATGCAATGAAATTATAAGTAAATAGAAACGCTGTTTAGATATTTTGCTTGGTTATTTGTCCGACAGTTTGTGTATATTTTTTATATTTTCCATTACTTCGTTTTGCTTTTCTCATTTTTGTGCAAATCTCTTGTGGCCTCCTGTATTTGAGGACTAAACATTGTTTTATTGTAAAAAAAAAAAAAGTATATAGGATATGTATCATCGATAGAAATAATTGAATTGATTCTAGTCTAAGCAAACAATAATAAAATAAATGGAAGTAATAAAACAAAAATCGTAACGAATAAATACAATAAAACTAATGAACTAACAGCAATGGGAAATGAATAAATGGGTGTATCAGAGCCAAGCAAGAAATTTTTCGCATCACAAAAACACTGTTGGAATATCAAGTGTCTGAAAGTTCTAATCAAGTTAGTGATTGCCGTGGTATCGAGGGAAACCTGCCTTGATGCTTACAGTGTCTGAATTTCTTCGAATTTCTTCGAATTTCTTCAAAATAAATCAGAAATGGAGGCGAAAATGTATCGGTCACGTGTGGACACATTCGCCGTTGCAGCGCATCGCTGCAGCCATCCACCGTTTGTTGGTGTTTGCTCGGGTCATCCCGGGTAACCCCGTGAGTAAGGTTCCGCCTCAGTCCTCCACCACTATCAGATACTTGCTCGTACGCTGTGGCCAGGTGTTATGTGGCCGACCAATATGAGCCGTCTCCTCCCCCAACTGAATCCTCAGAGAAGAGAACAAGATACGCAGGACCCAACTCAGTAAGTCGAGCAACATAACAAAGTGGACCTCGGCAGAATTTGAACTCAGAATGTAGCGGCAGACGAAATCCTGCTAAGCACTTAGCCCGGCGTGCTAACGTTTCTGCCAGCTCGCCGCCTTCATATGGACATAATAGGTAAACCGCGTGAGCTGATGCGCTCAAACCATACAAGTAACAATATGCATCCAGTTTCTAAATATAGATGTTGGTTGGATAGAAAACCCGACCATTGGTAACATATAATTCTACAGAGCGTACTTTTCAGTAGAACATGCCAATTTTACAGACTACCAAAAGAGAACTATATGTTATCAAGAGAGGGAATAATATTTATCCAAACAGACGAGGTGAATTAAAAGAAAAAAATATTTTCTAAACGACAAAAGGAAAGCATCGGAAATAAAGAGAACGTAACTAACTGGTAAACAACAGAAATAAAAATGTCAACACAGAAAATTATGGTTATAGAACCAACCAAAAATAAATAATAAGACTCGGTGAAATTATATTTAATATTTCCAACACACACCGAAACAGAGTAGCTCAAATGAAAGTATGAATTGGTATATGAGGTAGACTTAAGTACAGAAAATTGTAAAGATGGAAATTATGAATATAAGTATATTGTAAAGATGGAGATAGTTATATAATGAAAATCGAATGGACTTCCTGTAAAGCAATGAATGGAAGCTTCATTGATAGAGCTTAAGGATGGAATAAAGAGCAGCGTTGGTCATCGTAGAAGAACATCGATATTACCAGGCTACACAAAATACCATAGACAACAGCAGCCTGGGAAGTTTCAAAGGAATGTGGGCATTCTTTCAGATCAACTCATAGAGAAATATCAAAACATAAGTCAATAACTTTGAAAACAAATATATATATATATATATATATATATATATATATATACAAGAAAGGCAATGAATAAAAAGAGAGAGAAAAGATATCTGAATCCGCGAAAGAAATCAATAAAGAAAACGTCAAGAACGAAAAACAGAATTACTATGGATATCGTATTTAACAACAAAAGATGTACCCGGAATGAAATAGCGTTTGAAACAAGAGATACACACTAAATCGCAAAGAATCAGGGAGATGAAAGACGACGGCGGTTCTTTGAAGAAGACAAACAGCTCGAATTCAAACTTAAAACGATTTTATCGAAAACCAGGTAAAAAGGAAAAAGAAAAAAAAAGAACAAAAAACAACACTGTAGCAGAAACACTGACAGCATCACCAAGACCAGCATTAACGGAAATTTTGGGACGCGATATACACATGTATGTATATATATATACACATATATATCTAAACATGTATATATATATACATATATATCTATACATGTATATATATATATATATATATATGTATATATATACATATATACACGTATATATACATATATATATATACATATATATACATGTATATATATATGCATATATATAGATGTACATATACATATATACATATATATACATGTATATATATATATATATATACATATATATATATATATATATATATATATATATATATATATATATATATATACATACATATACACGTATATATACACATATATACAGATACATATATATACACACATATATATATATGCATGTATATATATATATATATATATATATATATACATATATATGCATATATATACATGTATATATATATATATATATACATACATGAATATATATATATATATACATGCATATATATACACACACACACACATATATATATATATATATATATATATATATATATATATATATATATATATATATATATATATATATATGTGCGTGTGTGTGTGTGTGCATATATGTATGTATATGCCTAATGTGTGCGTCTGTGTGTGTGTGTGTGTGTGTGTGTGTGTGTGTGTGTGTGTGTGTGTGTGTGATATGGTCATGGATAGGCGGTAACAACACAAGTGCACTTTCTGAAAACCGCGTAAGACTATTTCAAGACAAGATGTAGATTGGAAGAAAACACTGGAAGGCACCAGGAAATTATATATAATCTTCTAAATATTTTCTTAGAATATTTAATAATCGTATAGAAACTACTACCAACAACATGGAATCACGCATTGAAGAAGCCGCCAGAAATAACATTTTACTGGGCAATCGAGAAGATAAACCACATCTGAAATCCTGTAACTTGAGAAACAACCGCTATTAAAATATACAGGCACTTAATCTGCCTGTTTACAGCGTACAGAAACATAATCACAATAATTTCTCAGAGAATATAGAAATACGTGAAAAAGAAACTCCTTTCCGGAAGTCTACAATGGGTGCTGTTTATGATGATAATGTTGTAGCAATAGCTGATCACTAAAGTGACATTCGGAACGGTGGAATGCACAGAAGTGGTTTCAATATTACATTGGCTGGATTACAGATTTTTGGCACTGCATTCTCCGAATATTATCCACGATTTCAAAAGCGCCCAATGGGTATACGCGCTAAACGTGCGAATATATCGCAAGCAATTCTTTATGGTAACTGTCTGTCAGTACTGACAAGGTATCTTAACCTTCGAATATGGCCCTGTTTATCCGCAAATGATATATCATGATTCACATGTGAAAAAAATCCATTGTCTTGTCCTGGAAAGGTTTTTATTTATGCAATTATTTATTCAATACAAGGCGGCGAGCTGGCAGAAACGTTAGCACACCGTGCGAAATTCGTTGCGGTATTTCGTCTGTCTCTACGTTCTGAGTTCAAATTACGCTGAGGTCGCCTTTTCCTTTTATCCTTTCCGGGTCGATTAAACTCAATGGGTTATTAAATATTGACAGTACTTCCTCAACGTCAGCACGGTATCTTCTTTTTTTATGAAAGCAACAGCAACTGTTCATATGGCAATGTTTCATTTCACCAAACCACCAAGTTAATGTAACATCATTATATTTTTTCGCACTAATATCTTTGTAATTTATTATTATTATTATTATTATTATTATTATTACATTCAAGTTACACTGCAACACCTAGCACCGTCTCGTAGCACACGAGTGTGCCACCGCATACCGGTTGTGAAACACTAATACGGATCCCGTTGCGAAACACACGCATACATACGTGTGTGTGTGTGTGTGTGTGTGTGTGTGTGTGTGTGTGTGTGTGTGTGTGTGTGTGTGTGTGTGTGTATGAGTGTGTTTCTGTCTGCGTTTGCTACCCCGTCGCTGTTTGATGACCGGTTTTTGTTTTGTTTTCATAACTGTAATTGAAGCGGTCCCGCAACGGCGAGCGATAGAGTAAGTACAATACCCTCCCCCAAAAGCACCATAAATACAGGCTCCGATTTTGTCGACTAAAAGCACTTCAGACCAGTGCCCCAGCACGGCCGCATTTTAATTACTGAATGAGATAACACGTAAAAGATGGAAAGCAATCGGAGATATGAGAATTCGGCACAAAACAGACTTACGAAGAGTCAATACATCGAATTAATGAGTTTATGAACTAGATAGATAAGAACAACACTCACAAATGAAATAAATGTTGTAGAAAGAAGATACACATTAGATTAATCGTAAATACAGAGCTAAAAGCAAATAAATATAGTTATTGTCATTTATAATCAAGTTGTTCTCGTGGTAAGATATAGTTTTCGTACTTTCTATAGAAAGCTAAATGAATTAGAAAGGCTAGACGAGGAAAAAGCAATAGAGAAAATAATTGAATGACGAAGCGTTGCGTCGTCAGACACAAGAAAATAGCAGCTGGTGGACTGCACCACACTTTCAGTAAACATTTCAACCAGCGTGCTAACGATTCGGCCAGCTCACCGGCTTCTCGGATGCATTGAATATGCCTCGTATATAAGTTGGAAAATAGGAAAATTATTTTTGCCACGAATGCAGAAAATTATCATGATATATTCAGTCTGCAAATAATAAAATTGAAACTAATACAAGTAGCTGCGAATCAAACATTGGTTTTCCGTCTTGAGAAAGAATGAACGAACTTTGAAGAGGCTGACGTAACAGATATTTGTGAGAAGAATAAAGAAATAATAGATATGATTTTAATGAACGAAAGTAGCAAAATAAAACAATTCTAAGAATGGAGCTAAGCATGGCACTGCAATAATGCATTTTAAAATATGCTGCAAGGAATAGTTGCAATATATGCGACATATGACCAATACTTGAGAAAGATTTGAACAATGTACAAGTGGTTAAGCTAAAAGTACTCAGCATTGGCTGAGAAGCGCAAATCTCAAAGACGAAGCTGGGAAAAAAAAGAATTGTTTTTGTCTTAAATTTGTTAATCGAAAGATAAAACAATTTTCTTTAGCTTGTTGGACAGGATCAAAGACGTTCTAAAAGAAACAACAAATGGTGATGTTCATGATGATGATGATGATGATGATGATGATGATGATGACAAGGAGGAGGAGGAGAAGGAGGGGGAGGGACCGAAAGAGAAGGAGGAGTGGGGAGGATTACGAAAATGATAATAATGACGAAGGGTTGATTATCGTTATAACATAAATGATAGTAGTAGTAGTAGTATTAATGGTAGTTGTCGTAGTAGTAGTAGTAGTAGTAGTAGTAGTAGTAGTAGTAGTAATAATAATAATAATAATAATAATAATAATAATAATAATAATAATGATAGGGAAGGGTGGTGAGCTGGCAGAGTCGTTAGAGCGCCTGTCGAAATGCTTAGCGGTATTTCGTCTGCCGTTACGTTCTGAGTTCAAATTCCACCGAGCGGGTGTTACGCTCCAAAAGCTCTCGCGATAGGTGAAAATCGGCGAAGTAGAAAGAGTACTGTATATTTTTATAATTTGTATATATTTATGTTTTTTTATAAATGCAAAACAACACCACGGAGGAATCAACGTAAGGTCAAATTATAAACCGCGATAGGTGAACCGCGATATGGCGAGAGATTGCTGTATATGTGACGTGCTTTTTTCAGTTTCCGTCAACTAAATGCTCTGAGAAGGTTTTGATCGGTCCGAGGTTACAGTAGAAGACATTTGCTCCAGGTGCCGCGCTGTTGGTCTAAACACCAAACCGCACCCGGGGCTAAGGTTTTTGTTTTTGTATTGGTTTTAATATTTTGTACAATTTTTGTGTTTTAGCACCGATTTAGTGTTTCAGGATTTTCGGTCCAACACAAAACAAACTGTGGTCGTTTTAATTGAAGGAAGGTAGGATTATCATAGCTGTTAGGTTCTTTTATCAGAGCGCTGTCGATGCATGGTTGGGGCCACGCTGGAACGTAAAGACATGATTAACAATAACATATTGAGTCAGATGCAAGAATGACATTTAATGTCTTTTATCTCTTATGTTATAAAAAAGTATCTGCACATACAACTGTGTGGTATTTTATGCAAAGCTAAAACAAGATCATAGCGTGGAGTGTTTTCTCCCCGCCGAAGCAGAAACAGCTGTACATTGAAACCAGAAGCAGTGGTACCTCCATGTTGAAATATACTATAAAACCTGCTGATAACTTGGCATGTTTCCTCCCTTATGGATGTGTAAATGAAACAGATTGCACATTGAAACCGGAAGCAGTTGTATCTCCATTATCAAATATTCTATATACCTGCTCATAGCTTGGCATGTTTTCTCTCAGCCATTACTATGTGAAACTAAAGCAATGACATATTGAAACCGGAAGCAATTTTTACCTCTATAAATATCCTCTGAAATCCTCTCATAGCGCGATATAATTTTGCTCAGCTTATGCAACGAGAAACATTTTGGAGCCGGAAGCTCTTGGACCTCCATCATTAAATATCCTCCGCAATATATTCATATGTTAAAACAGTGAAACAAATTCGGTTTTTTTTTTGCAGACAATGAAAAAAAAAAGCATTTAGAAATAGTAGGATTTTTGCCCAATAATTAAATGTACTGTGCAAGCAGATACCAAATCGACTTAGAGTTCAGAGGATTTGATCATTCATGCCTCAAACATTATCGATTCTATCACCCACTCAAATCCGGTACAGGAAAATGCCGGATATGGCAATCTCTAATGGTATTTCCTGGTCTGATTCTTGTATAAACTAAATTACATCTGAAACAACTCCAGTTATAAACACTTACTAAACAAGCATTAGGCTTTTTTTCACTGTCTTGCTTCTTCCGCACTGCTTCTACTCCCCCTCTGTCTCTCTCTGTCTC
Source organism: Octopus bimaculoides (assembly GCF_046866305.1). Lineage (NCBI taxonomy): Eukaryota > Metazoa > Mollusca > Cephalopoda > Octopoda > Octopodidae > Octopus > Octopus bimaculoides. The sequence continues at coordinate 4,494,836 of NC_142952.1, forward strand.
TCTCTTTATACTTATGTAAGTGTATGTGCATGTATGTGTGTATGCGCATATATGTATGTGCGAAAATTTCTATGTCTGTATAAGTTTATATATGTTTGCATGTATGTAAAACGGAAAGAAATATACGAAAGAAAAAAGCAGTTGAATTTACTCATTTAAAGCTGAATTTTCACTTAAGAGAACTAGAGCCATGGTCTGCCTCTATCTCTCCCGCTTTTGTCTCTCTTTCTCTCCCGCTTTTGTCTCTCTTTCTCTCCTTCCCGCAATCTCTTTCTCTCTCACGCACACATAGACACACATGCATGTTAATAAAAAGCATAAATAGTATTATTTTTGTTAATATATATATATGAGTGTGTATATATATGTATGTATGTATGTATGTATGTATGTAGGTAAGTAGGTAGGTAAGTAAGTATGTGTGTGTGTGTGTATGCTCGTATGTAAGTATGTTAGTATACATCGCACAAATATTGTTTATGAGGCATGCCATGGATTGCAGGATTAAACAAATTCGATACATTTTTATTTATTAATCTATTTCCAGTTTTGATCTACAACATTTCCAACAACAAAAAACTAAATAAATGCTACACAACCTACGAATCGTCATGAAATTCTTATATTGCTCTTTTACTTGCCGCCATATTAATTACTTCATAGAAAAATTAGGCGAGGTTTAGACGATATAGTCTTGCAATGTCTGAAGAAAAAAAAAACACGCTTTAAGCAATATATAAATTCGTCTCAAATACACATTAATCACGCAGTAAATGAACAACAGGCTAGGTACTGTAGGTCTGTAGTTTCTTAAAAAAAAGAATTTGACTTGTTCATGGCTAGAACATGTTGCATAGTTCTGCCTGAGAAAAAAAGACACTTATTTTTGTTTTGTTAAATTACACAGTGTAACAAAATTTATTTTATTTTATGTATTTGTTTAAACTTTTTTGTCTTTGGTCAGTATGTGTTATTTCATATTTACTTCTATCTAGAGATAAAAGCAAATGACTACTATACTCTTCAAATTTGGTATTTTTGACCTGGACATCAATGTTTTCAAACTGACCAATTTTGCATTACATTTCAGACAGATTCAAAGCAGAGTCGCTGAAGCAGGAATATCGTTATAACAAATATTCTGCCCAATACCACTAATTTGCTTATAAGTTGCTTGACCTTAACCACTTGAGCATGTCCCTGGGTAACTGACAATAAGTGCGTCTCTGATCATGAGCAAAAATGCGTTTGTGTATGTGCGTGCTTGTGTGTATACGAACAGTGAGAAAAACTGTAGTCCATTTCAAGTTTCTTAAGGCATTTCTATTGAAATAGTCTCGTGATGTGACTCGTGTAATCATATTCTGCGAGTGTTAACTATATTAGTTTGAGTGCCTTAAATCCACATAATTAGAGGAATTGTTCCAGTTTCCTGATGCGATTTCAAAGTAGATGTGTGTGACGCTTATGTCTATCATTAGTTTATACTCTGTACATTTGTACAGGAAACGCGTATTTACATTCTGCAACGTTTGTAGTCATTACGAACTAATATCATAAAGATGCAGCTAAACCGAAATCGCGAATCATACTTTTGCATGGTTTGCATCTATTTTCTAGGTACTATAATCATAAAATTGCTTTACTGCAAACCTAGAAACGCTTTCTTAAACAGTATCACTATATGTGTATGATTATATACAAAGAAACATATATATATATATATATATATATATATATATATATATATATATATATATATATATATGTATGCATATATATGTACATATATATATATATATATATATATATATATA
>NC_142952.1:4504152-4506652 GCF_046866305.1 Octopus bimaculoides
AGGCGTAGGCGTGGCTAAGTGGTAAGTTGTTTGCTTTGCAACCATATGGTTGCGGGTTCAGTCTTGGTACCTAGGACAAGTGGCACCTTAGACAAGTATCTTCTGCTATAGCCTCGGGTCGATCAAAGTCTTGTGATTGGATTTGTAGACGGAAATTGTATGTATATATCTATAAATATATAGACAACATCGAATGGCTAGGAGGAAAATATAAATATATAAATGTGTATGTGTATTTATATATATGTATATATATAAATATATATGTGTGTGTGTAAATACATATAGGTGCTTGCCTATCCTCTACCACCGCGTGAAGTCAGGAGTTGATGTGTTCACGTCGCCGTCACGCAGCGTTTCTGGAAAAGAGACCGATAGAGTGAGTCCCAAGCTTTGAAATAAGTATTGTAATAGAGGTGTTCGACTAATCCACTTGAAATTGGCGCCCCAGCATGGCTTGCAGTCCAATTACCGAGGCAAGCGAACAATAAAAGATTTTAAACACTGAGATCTGGTAATAAAGTCGAAGCTAAGATCCACTGATTTGTTATTATTCCAAGAAATCCTTTAGAATTGATCGATAATTAATCAAGAACAGTAAGCTGGATAAGACGAGCTGGAATTTGAAGAGATAACTCATTTCCTTTGCAAAGGAAGTGAGTGAGAATTGGAGAAGCTTATCGCTCAACGTATAAGGAACCTTGTTTGATAATGATCTTTTTCGCCTTTTAGGGGTTGGTGCGTGTTGGTCAAAGCTGTTTATGTGAGTAGCAGAAGTACCTTCGCAGATTAGGAGGACCCGCCCTATTCGTGGTGCACACGTGATCATTGGAGCGCAGTGTTTCTCCGCCATCTCTTACCTTTGACTCCAGTTTTACTCCTAGACGCTCCCTCTTTTACAAATATCCTATCCTTTTTATCTTCAAATATTATTACCTCCGCCTTTGCAAAGGCGGGAGTATTGTTTCCAGTCGTAGTTGTTTATTTGCTTGTTTGTTCGTGGACCGCTGGATGAATTCGGAGGAAACTTTCAGAGATGTTTCACCACATGACTGGCACGAACTGATAAGATTTTGGGATCGATGCACTTCCGGGCAAGGATTCTGGATTATTTTTCCATTTTATTACGTAACTTTTGAGAGCGGTGGTGTTCATTTTAGTGTTCTGGTTTGTGAGAGCAGTCAAGTTTATTTCAGATATTCTCATTTAAAAAATCATTTCTAGCTAATCGTTGAGAGGACGTTAGTGTTACCCTGTCGGAGATGCTCTTCTTAAGAATTGTATTTAAGCAATTGTTAAATATTTCATGTATTATAAAAGTATTTATTTCACGATGCTCTAGTTTATTCCACTGGCAAAAATGAGTCGTGCTTGTAATTGAAAGTGTCAGCCTTGGCACATTCTGTGTCACACTGAACGTTAAGGGTACACTGGTCTTTGGAGTGCTCAGCCACTTGCACGCTAATTATACGAGTAGATCGTTTCGTAGACTAGATCCCCTGGATCACTCAGCTTTGTAGCCGACGAAGTGCCACTTGTATTATTGAAAGCAACAATACTCATGCAAGTACCAGCGGTTATACTGAAAACTGTGAAATGATTGGAAGTTTAAAGAGAAAAAAAAACATGAAATATAGAATTTCTATTCAATTTGTGGTTTCTTTCAGACATCTGATGCTTTAGAAAGTGTCAAAGAATGTGCGGTTTCAGGAGATAACATCTCTGGAAGTTAAAGTCCTTGTTACACGTTTCTCACCTCATCTATATTTAGAGGTGTTATCTTTTATTTTACACTTTACCTCAGGAAAAAAATGACTCTTAAATTTGGAGGGAAATCTAAGATATAATCTAGGCATCATAACATTCTTCTAACGAGAGACAACTTTGGTAAAGCTTTCAAAATTCTTGATACGTTGTATGCCTTATTTTCATACGTCAACAACGATTAAATATTTAGTCGTAGGTTGGAGTTCCGATATGAGAAGCACAGTTGCTGCTGCACTTCGCTGTTGAGATTCTCAAAAACGTACCTGTAACATAAGCGCCAGCCTTCCTGTACGGTTTAACGTTCGATTCGTGACAATGTCATTCTAGATTCGTCCCCCGGCGTTGCCCCTTTAGTATATGTCTACCACAGGGTCGACTTGAAGCCTCGAATAAAAGTTGGTGGACAGAAAGTGTACGGAAGCCTATCTGACATATATTAACATATACGTGTGTGTGAGTGTGTGTGTATGCGTGCGTATGTGTGTGTTTGTGGGTGTGTCTGTGCATTGAATCACATACATACATACATACATACATACATACATAAATACATACATATATATAGTTGTCTCCTGGCTTCAGCAAATTAACAAAAATTAATATCTGCTATTGGTTAATTTTTATTCCCGATCTTTCTCCTTTCAAACCTCATTTATCTCCATTTCGTAGTTTTGCTGTTGTCTGTCTTAAATATGTTAACGAGCAACATGTAGAAAAATGACAGCCTGAAGAC
>NC_142952.1:4514152-4539152 GCF_046866305.1 Octopus bimaculoides
GGAGCATTATCTGTGTTGCGTTTACTGTGCTGTTGGTGTATGTTAAGCACAATAACATCTTCTATCAACCAAACCAACGATCAAAGACTTTGCATTAGCAATGGCCACCCCATCGATTATTCAAACAGAGCGTGCTGCGATACAAAACGTACCGCCCTTTCTCGGTTTTAATACAGCATATCTATAATTAAAAAGGCGTTCCATCCATGACTAACTCAACATTCATTCAGTACTAGTGTACTGCGATATGCCATTATCTGTTATTCATATAAACCCCGAATCAACCTTTATCAAAGAAACACTAAATCAAAGAAACTCTATATTTGAGCATCCCATAAACTATTTACACTCACTTCATCTTGCTTTTCTTTCATTACTTTAGATCTTCGCACCCTATTGAACATAGGGCCGTGCCGACGTTTCCTCATTTTGTCTCGACTCTGTGTAGTTGTATTTCCTGTTTCAAAACCAAGATCTTTCTCGCCCTGGGCTTCGTTTTGAATTGCCATCGATGTTTCTGGAGCTTGGTATTTTCCTAGAAATGCAGGTTGGACATACGGAAATCAATTTTTTAAATCTGGGAATTGGTGGATGATCCATGTTGCTCTGGTCTGTATCTTGTGACTTGTCTAGCATGGGAGGCCCTACGACGATAGATAGATAGATAGATAGATAAATATATAGATAGATAGATAGATAGATAGATAGATAGATAGATAGATAGATAAGAAATAAATAAATCTGCAGAAACGTAGATAAATAGATAAGTGGATGGATGGGCGGATGGACTGAGAGACGGATAGACAGGCAGATAAATAATGAATGGATGGATGAATGGATAGATAGATAGATGATAGATAGATAGATAGATATATAGAGAGATAAATAGATAGATAGATAGATAAAGAAAAGTTATAATTCTCATAGTCTCACGATGCAAATCAAAATACAATCCTATACACATGTCACTTTATTTAACGAATAAAGTGCAGAAGACAAAAACGTGGTGCCACTCTTAAGTCCCCGAACATGTTACATACGGATATATATATATATATATATATATATATATATATAAAGAATACACTCGTATATATTTATGTACATATATATTTACTTGTACATATCTTTATACACACATGCATATACAGATACACGCACACAAAAATACATACATTCAATCATATATATATGTATATACACATGCATATGCATACATATATATATATACAGACATACATATATACACATATATATACGTACATATGTATTTACATATACATATCTGTATACACACACACACGCACACACGCACATATATATATATATATATATATATATATATATATATATATATATATATATATATGAACACACACAAATACATACATTCATATATATACACACGCACACGTATATGTATGTATGTATGTATGTATGTATGTATGTATGTATGGCCGCTGTCAAATGACAAAGACTAGAAAAGGAAAAGGAAAAAAATATGTAAACATAGGCAGACACATATACATATAAACGTACACATTCGCTTACACATATATCAATAAATATTCTACAACCGGAAAATCGAAAGCAAATGGCAATAGCGTTTTCCTTTTTCTTTTTATCGTTCTCTATTGAGACTTAACTGATAGTCAATGGGCATCGTCAACACAAAAGATAAACATCACAAAAGAGATACACGTAGAAATGTTTACATAGAAATTATCTTATTGAAAAGCTACTTGTGGTTTTTCATAAAACGACGTTCTAATTGTTATTCTTCTCTTTTTGTTATTAAGTCTTGTCTGTTGGTTTATTCTTAAGCTTTATATATTATGCGAAAGCGAATTATATTGTGTTTATTAAACATTTCAAACTCCTGTCAAATTCTTTGTCACTAGATGTGCGACATTTTTTAAGCTTAGTGAAGACGGCAAATACTTATACCTGAAACATAGAATGTTATTTTGTTATAGGTGTTGCTATTGTAGTTGTTGTCCGTTTTTGTTATTGTTAACGACAACAAATATTGGTGTGATCGATGGAGAATACGGACGTGTGTTGCTTTAAATAATAGCGTGCATTTCATTCATTCGCATAATGCGACTTGCTAAAGTCCGGGTTCAAAACTCACCGGTGTGCTTTCAGAATCTTACAGTAATCGCCAATGGATAAAAATTAATTGCTAGACAATCCTCTATCATCCCTTATACTTATATATATACATATATATATACATATATATATATAGAACCAGTTCTAGAAAGCCTGTTTTTGAGAGGATTAAGCATAGTAGAAGGATTATCTAGCAAATACCTCTAGCAGAGTGAAAGATCTCTGTAGATAACTTTTTCGTTGTGGGTGTATGTGTGGTATGAGTTAATTTTCACGCAGATATTATAAACAGGTAAATTCGTTCATTTCAGAACGTTGTATTCAGTTTCCATAGCATCATTGTCCCTACATTAAACTTTTAAGCACCTCACATCGTCTTTCACACTCTCTCCTTCTCCATTTCTGCCGTTCCGTCTCCCTCTCTCTCTCTCTCTCTCCCTCTCTCTCTTACTCGCTCACACTATCAATTTCACTCGCTCGCTCGCTTTATTTCTTCCACTACATTCCATTTTCCCTTGCGCTCATCCAAAACTCTATTTTTCTCGAATTTTCTTATGAATCTTCAGGCTTGCACTCACCTACTGAGCCACTCTTGAAGTCACTGCACCGCTCCAACCTCCCATTCAAACAGCTACGATATATATATATATACATATGTATATATATATATATTACATGTGCATATATATATGTGTGTGTTATTTACTGTGCGCAGCTGGTACTTCCCACGTGTTGTTAGTTACCTCGGGCGACGCATTATAATGTTTGAATTGCGTGTGTGTGTATGTGTGTGCTTGTGTATGTGCACTCTCTCTCTCTCTAACACACACACACACACACACACACACACACACACGCACACACACTTTCACGTACACATGTAAATCTACATATATGTAGATATAACTACAAACATATTCTTACAGATATATGCATACACAAATACGTAATTTATCTATGTGTCTATCTATCTATCTATTGACGTCTCTCTGTTTGTCTCTCTCTCTATATATATATTTATACACGCACACACGCACTTTCCCATGTATATATATATATATATATATATATATATATATATATATATATATATATATGTGTGTGTGAATGTGCGTGTGTGTATGTATATATATTTATTTATGTATATATATATATATATATATATATATATATATATATATATAATTACATATATACATATAAATGGATAGATATATAGATAGATAGATAGATACGGAAATATATGTATATACATATCTACATAAATAAACGTACCCATAGGCAAACACAAACACATGCGTCTTTATACTTGTAAGTGCAAGCCTACATCTACGCGAATAGTTGTCTATGAGTATTTATTTGTGTGGTGTGTGGAGATGTGTCTCAGTGCGTTTCTCTTCCTGTCTATGTGTGTCTAAATGCAAAGACCAGAAAGGACGCGTGATCATTTACCTCCTGCTTGCAATAGCGCTTTTCACCGGTTTACTTGCATAGAAGACGTGTCAAAGTTTGTTAATATGGCTTCCAAATAAAGATGTATTTTAAGCAAAAGCGTCTTTTCAACATGCACTTCTTCCATTTGGTGTTTGTATGAGAGCTTAGAAGACAGGTTAATGGCAATATCACTATTTAACACAACATAGCATGTTACATCGACGAAAATTTTAGCATTTACAATGCACCATTACTAGAAAAGCGAAATAGCGCAAAAGCATCACCTCTGTGTGCTGTATACGTTTTGCATGCATGTAGAGTGTCTATCTATCTATCTATCTATCTATCTATCTATCTGCATATATACATACATACATATATATATATATATATATATATATACACATATATACATATTCATGTACGCATATAAATATTTATGTATGTGTGCGTGTATGCATGCATGCATATATGTATGTATATATATTTATATATATATATATATATATATATATATATATATATATATATATATATATATATATATATATATATATATATATATATATATATATATTCATAAATATATACATGCGTGTGTGGGTGTGTATATGTTTTTGTAATATAAAGCTATACATTTATGTATATGAAGATAAGTATAGGTCTATATGTAGAAACGTGAATTAATATATGACTTTGTTTAGCCGTGTGTGTGAGTCTTAAATCTTAAAATACAGTGACAGCTTCGAACATTAAAAGCATTCAAATTTTGTAGGTTTACATTCGTGTACTTCTGCGTTTGTGTATGTGTGTATGTGCACATGATTATGGGTGTGTGTGAGTGTCTAAATATACATGACTATATGACGTTTTCTGTGTGTATGCTTGTATGGCTTCAGCTATATTCTTCATGTCCTTGTTAGGATTGCTTTTGTCCTATTTATATGCGCGCATACACACATACACACAGACAAATGTATTATTATATATACATGCATATATATATATATATATATATATATATATATATATATATATATATATATATACCTACTCATAAACACCTATGCAGACAGAAAAAAATATACATGACCCGGAATATATATAAACATATACATACATACATACATACACACCAACATACACTAAAGAATATACTCCTCCCCTAACATGCACACATGTATTTATAATAGTAATAATAATAATAATAATAATAAATGTATATATACATTATACACACACGCACACACACTACACATGCATTGCTCGTATGGATATATATATATATAGACAACTATACACACACACATATATATATTACACTCACTTATATATTTGTATATCAGAAGAGGTTGAAGAGAGAAAGAGTGGCAAACATGACTGTGCTTGGAATTGCCCGATCGTTCGTGTCTGCGTTTTGTGTATATGTGTTTTTGTATAAACGTGCTTGTATCTATGTGTTTGTGTGTTTCACTAGTCTTGAGTCTGTAATATGTTTCCAAGACTTCCAAGAACACCAGACACTTTAGACCTCCTATTGTGAATATCTTTACTAACGGGGAAAATATATTGCCAAGTTCGTGTCTTTTGTCATATCCACTAGCAAATTTTGGAAATATTTCCTTGTTTTCTCGCTAATGTTCATCGTTACATTTTATGTACTAGTAGAAGTAGTAGTATTAATATTAGTGGTATTTGCTGTTGTTGTGGTTGTAGTAATAGTTGCGTATTAATCATTTTTTATTACTCTTGTAGTTGAATTAGCAGTAGTCCAGCACTAATCTAGTCAATAGTATTGATTTTGATTTTAGCAGTAGCACTAGCGATACCGAAGCTGGAAGCTTTGTCAGTATCGGCAGCAACAGCTACAGTAGCAGCAGTAGTAGTAGTAGTAGTAGTAGTAGTAGTAGTAGTAGTAGTAGTAGTAGTAGCAGCAGGAGCAGCAGTGGCAGCAGCAGCAGAAGCAGTAGAAACAGCAGCAGCAGCAGTAGTAGTAGTAGTAGTAATGCCAGCAACAGTTATTATTATTTAGCGCTATGTGTGTCACGGCATAAAATATGTCATACATTTAATCTTGATAAATTCATTAAACGGGAGAAACGAGATATTCTCTCCATACCCGCATAGAAACAAATTTCTGTCGTGCAAACTTATAATAGAAGCATAATATTTTGCATGAAATTATAGCATATTCTTCACTCGACTGTATATAACTCACCAGGGAAGAAACTCACCCTCAACAACATTCTATAGAAGTAGACTGTGGTGTTTTCTCATTTTTAGTGGCTTGTCGACATCAAATACCCACCTGCGTTGCAGGCAATTCATGTACATGTATATAAAAAGCGCATATATATATATATATATATATATATATATATATATATTGTTGTACTTGGGGATGGTCATATTGCCAGTTTAGCCAATAAAAACACACGCACTGTATATTTGGTGTTAATTTGCTTCAGCTTTCTATTACATTAATCTTAATCTTATTTCGGCCAGAGTTCTTTCGTCACACTTCTGTGACCTCATCAGTGGTCCTTTGTTTCCTTCTTTCTTATGTGTGTCTCACCTTGCTAACTATCAGCCATTATATATATATATGTATATATATATATATATACATTTTCAGAAGTCAAAACGTACAGTAATGAACAAACGGACGGAAAGACATATTAAATGCATGGAATGCTCAGATGCACCGACAAACGGAGAACAGACACTGGTAACAGATTCCTCATCAGTTATCGGCGAGGTCGTCAAATGTAATTTCATGCTATTATCGATAAGTACATTTATTGTGTCTTTCTTTGTTTATTACTATACGTTTTGACTTCTGAATATATATATATATATATATATATATATATGGTGACAGCGTTGCCTTAGTTTTTAGTTAAAATAGATTTTGTCAATTTAGTTATGGTTGTGGTGAAACTTCTGATGCTGTTGGCTGTGTCGGTGGTGATGTTGTGCAAGTGCTTGTGGTTCTGATCTGGAGTTCTCTAGTGCTTCTTACGGTGTCTTTGTTTATCACGTTTTCCGTTGGACTTCCTTAGAAGGTGGTATTGGAAACGATGACATTGTCCATGTACCTGTTAATCTATATCGATACATCAATATTCCGATTCAATATCCTTGTTGGGTTTCCTTTATGATGAACGCTTTATTTGAGCAAGCAATCGACCTCAGGAAATCAAGCTTTTTACAGCTATTCTTTTCTTCTTCTTTTTTTTTCATTTCCTTCTTGCTGGATTCTCTGCAAGACGCCAAGCCTGAAGGAACACTTGAAGAGCTTCGATAATCCAGTTTTATTTCAAATTTTTTTCTTTTGTATTTTTTTTATAAACGTCAGTTTCATTATAGCTATCACTTTTCAATCATATTTAGTTTAATTTTTTAAATTAAAAATTAAGTGAACACTGTATATATACATGGACGCTTCTGTGTGTGACAGAGACAGAAGGAGAGGGAGAAAGAGAGAGGGAGAGACAGAAAGAGAGGGAGGGAGAAAAAGAGAGAGAGAGTGAGCGAATATGTATTTTTAAGTTGAATAGCTGCTGTGACTTAAGATGCTGAATTTTGGTGGCAATAAACTTATCAAATTCTAAGTTTACAGTAACTGTAAATCTTGTCGGTCTTCAGATAACGAAAATAAAACGTATTCTGTATTGTACATTGAATTGTATGCTTGTTGTTTGTAAAATCAGATTCATATATGTATGTGTGTATGCATGTGTCTATGCATTTATGTATGTATGAAGGTATGTATACATATACTCGAACACGTACACATATACTCACTTGCACTCTCTCACACACACACATAGATACCCATGTTTATATACATATATAAATTTACATATACAAATTCCTATGTACATATACCCACACATATCATTTGATACTTTTATAGATATATGTATATATGTGTGTGTAAATATACTATGTATATATATAGCTGGTATATATGCACGTAAGTGTTTATATATATATATATATGTGTGTGTGTGTGTGTTTGTGTGTGTATTTGTGTGTATGCATGTATAGAATACACACACACTCACTCACACACACACACACGCATAAAATGAGAGAGGCGGAGAAAGAGTGACAACTACAGGTGTATCAATTACTATCTTACATATGATTTATCAACATTATCTCCGCCTCTAGAGGATGTGTCACAAATCCAAAATAATAATTAAGTCTAGTTACACACAAGAGGTGGAGGTGATTAATTCAAGAATGAAGAATTTCTCAAAGTTTGACATATCCTTAAGGAAATTCATAGGATTATTGTCTGGAGATAAGAGGAAAATCATGTTCTTGTGTGTTTGCCTAAATTGCAGTCGTTAGTAGAAGAGTTGTCGATACTCGTCTCCTTTAGCCAAGGGACAGACATTTTATAACAAAAAAAAAGTAGGATATATTTACGGTAAATAAGTTAGTGGTCATTGCCTTGTGTATGAACAACATAGACAAGCAATGGTTTCTAAATTACACACAATATAATTTCATGAGTTTTGAAAACTACCTCCGCCTGTAGACGATATCTCATATTTGCCAAGTGATGATAGAATCCGTATGTTCTTGAGAGGTGGGGATATATAGATAGTAAGATAAATTGTGAGATATATAAGTAGATGGATGATTAGATAGACAGACGGTTAGATTGATAGGGATAGAAAGAAAGAAAGAGAGACATATATATAGAGAGAAAGCGATAGAGAAATAAAGAATGGAGATAGGGACAGAGACGGGAATAACATATAGAGGGATACATGTATATTCCGGAAGTACAAAGAAAAATAGATGAATGGACAGACAGACAGACAGATAGACATACAGATAGACAGACAGATAGACAGACAGATAGACAGATAGATAGAAGAATCCAACGCTCTACATGACAGGTACTATTGTCCTAGACCCCGGCTTCACAAAGACTAATTTGGATTCAATAGGATTTGAACTCTGAAAGCAAAGAGCCGAGACGACGCAAATCAATCTGTTCAATTGACCAACGATTCTGCGAACTAACTGCTTATACCTTCAGATTGCTATGACAACGAATACTTCAGTTGTGCAGGTAATGAGATCGCATAACCAGCCTTATTTTCTTTTATTTAGAGAAGTGTGAACATCAACGTTTGGTCTACATAGGTGAAATAGTCATTTACGGACGGGCTGATCCCATCAGGCACAAGACCATCCGATACCATGTGACATGTATGAATGTTGGCGACACAACTCATGCATTGCAGTCAAACAACCATTGTTGGTATACCGCTTGTGGAGTAAAATAATGTCTTTATGGTTGTATTAATATCGGATGTAGTACCAGAAACACACGACTACACGTCTCACACACACATACATATATATGTGTGTATGTATGTACATATGTATATATAAATCCATATATCGCACGTTTGTACATATTTGAGCATATACCATACCAAGTACACTCACACACACACATAGAAATGGATATGTGAGTGAGTGTGTATATATATATATATATATATATATATATATATATATATATATATATATATATACACGCGCACATTCGAGCCTACGAATAAATATATACAGAAGTACATACACAGAGAATCGCGCCACGCACATAGTTTATCAAGTGACGTAACAAATCTTTCTGGCACCTGAATATTCCAATTATCAGCATCAAGAATAACATTTTGTTTATATTCTTCACATTTTCCTTTGCAAATCCCTTCATTGCTTAACTCTACTATCACTGCAAATATGGTGCATAAATACTAAGCGCTTACCTTCGTAATCCGCCACTGATAACAAAAGGAGGGGTAGAAGCAATTTCGTTTCGTTATCGCCATACGATCCTTTGCCGATTCTCTTTTGGTATTAGTCAACTATCAAACGTTTCACTATTGGAATGATTTATCAAAAGCAACAAAATTATACACAAATTATAATTCGGACTTATAGTAGCTCATGCATTATTTATTGAGGAATCGAAAATTCGTACGTATAGCACACACGTCACATCTTGCAGATTTTCTGATATTTATACGCAAACACACACATATGTACACACACGTACACACATATGTATGTATATTTATATATACACACATATATATATATGTATATATATGCATGTATGTATGTATGTATGTATGTATGTATGTGCATCTGCTGAACTTTATATACACATTTGTAGTAAAGTACATGGTAAACTTTGACTGCTGTTCATTTTGCGCCTTTATTATATTTTCACAATCTTCATTTTTTGTTAGAAAGCTGACACAGCTATTTTTTCATTCTAAGTCATTTTGTGCTTTATAAAGTATTAATAAATTGCTTTTTGCTGTTTTTGTTTAGAGATGGAGAACATTTAAAGATGAAAAAGAACAGCAAACCCAAGACAGGACGAGTATCTCATGTCATTTAAGGTATTTAATTAGAATAAGGTTAATTAGAAGTAATTAATGTCTTGCAGCTGTTTCTCTGTTATCGCAGGTCATGGGTCAATACATCCTGCTTCACTCTATGATATATATATATATATATATATATATATACACAGATATACATAGGGAAAGAGAGAAAGAGAGATAGAGAGTAAGCAGGCTGGGTTTCTAGAGGTTAGCATCACGAAAAATGTTATTACTCGGGAGAATATTCCATTTCTTTTTAGAATATATTTTCATGAAAATAGAAATACTCTAAACTAAAGTGAGATAAATCAGATACACCAACTTTAAAATATAAATTAACTATTTGAGCATAAATGTCTATATTAAATTAGAGACTACTTATTGTAATTGATGGCTGACATATCATTAGCTCTTCATATATATCATTATGTAAGCTAATCCTATGAAGATACATACATACATTATATCATAAACTTAGAGTATCCATTAAAACTTGTTTTAGAAAATTAAATAAAAGTTGTCCTAAAATTCCATTTAAATATATAATTAAAATTGAAATATAACGTGGTCTCTCCATATGTCACATTAATGTCGCGTATAACACGTACTTCCATGCTTTCTGAGTAACAGGGAGGGGCTCCGACGATTGGGATGGACACTGCATGAAATGAGACCTCACATCTTATCTTCATTCTTTGTTTCTTCTCTGTTGACAGGGGAAGACTATTCATGATATATGGAAACACTCCAATCTACAAACGACAAGCACAGGGGAGACCGGAAGACACCGGTGATTCTCTCCCATAGACATCTCCGTCGTTTTCCACTCCATGTTGTTAACTTGGCTCTGCCTATGTGCCAATGTGTATTTCGACGAGAAAGAAGCTCTTCTGATATGATATTTCTGGCCCGTCTTCTTGAAAAGTGTCAGGAACAGCGGAAGGATACATGTCTTGATCTAACAAAAGAAATCGCTCTAACAATCGATCTAACAAAAGCGTTTGACACGGCCAAATGTCTTTTGTTGTAGCGCCTGGTTCAGAAGTTTGCAGTCTTCCAACATGTCTCTCGAACGCCCAGAAGTTTCATGATCACATGCAAGCGAGATTGACAATCGACTATGAAGCCTCGAAATCCATTGATGTCCAGTTGGGGGTAAAACAACGATTCCCCTGTATCACAGATATAAAAACCACCATAGCCTGCACTCACAGTTCATTTGGACATATTTCTTTCTGCTAAAAGATGAATGTTGTATATCTTTAACATCTCAGGTATTCATGAGATCTAAAAAGAGAGAAACATAGGCGAAGCTACCAGAGGAAGTCAAAATTCAAAATTTTAGTCTTCGCTTCATTGAATATTATTTGAGTCTCATGTACAATAACTTATAAAGAAATATACGTGTATGTATACATCACACATCCATTATGAGAATTCCTCAACTGATCTATTATCGATCGCTTGCAAGCTAAACTATTGTAACATTCGTTTCTAAACTCGAGTTGCATCACAATAAAACTATATAAATGTCAAAATCTGACCTGGTACCAGTTGTTTGCCTGTCTATACCTTTAGACTATTACGTATATTGATATGTATATGTGTGTGTGTGAGTGTGTGTGTGTCTGCGCGTTTGGATGGTTGCGTGTATGCAGACGTATATATACATATACATACATAAATACATACACCCATGCACATACATATATATGTATATATGTATATGTATGTGTATATATATATATATATATATATATATATATATATATATATATATATATATATATATATACAAATACAGACATATATGTACATACACGTGTGCGTGTATATGTGTGTATTTTTGTCTGTATGTGAGAGTGTGTGAGTGTGCGTGAATCTAAGTACGGTTGTATTAGTATGGATAGATAGTTATCGACAAACAGACGATTTGAAGTGTCTATGAGAAACCAGAAAGGAAAAGGTGGTGAAAACTGAGAAAATGACTCCATAAAATTTTAAACTTCATGTATAAGAAAAGAAGGCAACTTGGCACACATATGGACAAGCTACTTTTTAGATAGACAGATAGACATATAGCCAGCCAGCCAGCCAGCCAGCCAGCCAGCCAGCCAGCCAGCCAGCCAGCCAGATTGATTGAAAGCGAGATACGTTGATAGATATGTAGAAAGCGAGATAGATAGATACATTTCTTTTATTAGCCACACAGGGCTCAACGAAGATGGGACAAATACAATGTAGAGCTTTTCTTTTTGGGAGGGGGAAGGAAGGAAAAAAAAAAAAAAAAAAAAAAAAAAATTGGTGGTGTCGATCAAAAGGGATCGTAGGAAGGGAAAAAGGGGCAGTTCGATCAAAAGGGATCGAAAAAAGAAGAAAAGGAAAGGCCGATCAATAGGGATCGTGTATCACACAGTAATGTTCTCGTGTAAAAAGATGGGAGGACAGTTTAGGTTTAGCCGTGGAAGGAAAAGCCCACGGAAAAGACCACGGTAACCTTGGTCAATATTCTCATTGAAGAAACTATAACAGTAAGTGACTCTCTTTTGCCTTTTTGTTTTATTTTTTTTTTTCTTGTTCATAGGGTTATGCTCAAGATGGCTCCGTCGTTCACACGTGCCATCCTTGCTACATTCACCCATCTTTTTTTGAAGCATTCACTAGACAAGACTTCCCTTTCTACTCTCAACTTCCTCTTCAGGTGATACTTGAAGAAGTTGATGAGAGATTGCCCAGAGAGGAAAGTCTTTGTCTCTAGACCTTTCAGACGCGTCCACCATACACATTCTTTCGCCATAGCCACAAGTACGATGAAAATAGCTCTTCCTTCCCGTTTAAAGGAAGGAGGCGCGACAATATTCACGATAGACTCGGCTGATAGACCGACTCGTCCCACACGCGATAGCAGTTGTTCGACGTAAGCCCACAGCTCGGAAATGGTGGGACACTGTACGAGTGCGTGCAGAACGGTTTCGTCGCTCTGCCGGCATCTCGGACAGGTCGGCCCCGTGTTTCTCGAGCCATGCCTGTAGAGCTTATCCCGAACGGGTAGTGCTTCTCGATAGCACTGCCAGGCCAGGGATCTCTGGAAGTTGTCCATAGGTCCCGGCCCGAAGGTCGTCTTAAACAGGCGGGTCAGGTATTCCTCGTCGACGCCCAGGTTCGCCCCGAGATCGTCGTCGTACCTTCCCTCCACTAATCCACTATAGAATGCGTTAGTTGTGATGCAGTCGCTCAAGGTTGACCCGGGTTGTTGGAGTTGCCGAAGAGCAGCGCGACACTCGCGGTGCCATTCGCCCTTCCTCGGCCTCTTCTTGATCCATGACTGCAGTTCGGTCATGGAGACGAGCTGCGGGAAAGCGCGCCGCACAAACGGTGACCACACCTGTTCACCGCTGTCTACGTAGAGCCGGAGATGTCGCAGTCTCAGCGCGTGTCTGCGCATCATCAACCACGGCATGCCCAGTCCTCCTTTTAACGGGTGTTGGCAGCAAACGGATCGCCTAACCATCGGAACGCTTCCTTTCCACAAGAAGCGGAAGAGGATGCGCTCCAGTTTGGTGATGGTAGGGTCGGGACAAGGAACGACGGTCAGGCGGTAGTAGATGACGGACGCGATGTACGTGTTCGCCACCTCCGCCCGACCTTTCAGGGAAAGCTTCCTCTCGGCCCATTGCCGGGCTAGAGTGGCCACCCTTCTCGTTATCTCGTCCCAGTTCTTCTCCGTTTGGAGGTCTGGACCAAACCAGACCCCGAGCATCTCAACCGGACCGTCAGTCCAACGTCCCACGACGGAGGCGCTACTTGACGGCATGGGGTTGCTTCTCCAGGTGCCGAGCCGCAAGCCCACTGACTTATCCCGGTTGATTTTCGCTCCCGTTACCGCTTCGTAGTCTCTCAGTGTCTCGCCGACAAGCTCGATGTGCTTTTGGCTAGACACTATGACGGTGACGTCGTCCGCGTATGCCGACACGCTCGTCCCGCATCCCAACTCTCGCGGGATGCCCCTCAGCGTCGCCAGCTTCCGCAGTAGTGGCTCGAGAGTCAACACGTACAGAAGCGACGAGAGGGGGCATCCCTGACGGACCGAACGTGCAATGTCGAAGGGTCTTGATAGATGCCCATTGACGCGAACTACCGAACGGATGCCTCTGTACAAGGCAGCCATCCAGCCGCGGAAAATGGGACCGAAGCCGGCTGCTATGAGGACAGCCTCCAAGTATTGATGGTCTACCCTATCGAAAGCTTTCGATTGATCTAAATTGATCAGGGCCCCACCCATGCCAGGTTCCTTAACTACCCTCTCTATGATGTAGCGCATCAGATGGAGGTTGTCATGGATGCTCCTGCCCGGCACCGCGCACGTTTGCGCCTTGCCGATCAGTTTCTCGATGACAAGCGCCAACCGCTTGGCTAACACCTTGGCCAAAATTTTCAAGTCTGCATTGATCAGAGTGATGGGCCTAAAGTTATCTATGACGTCCCCCTTGTTTGGATCTTTCTTCAGCAGCGTTACGGCTCCTCGACTCACAAAACCGGGAATGCTCCCGTTTTGCTGCCAGTTGCAGTACACCGCCACCAAGACGTCTCCAAACAAGTCTGGCTTACAGTTGTAAAGCTCGTAGGGCAGACCATCCAAACCCGGAGATTTGTCCCTCGAGCATCCCGCCATCGCGTCCCTCACTTCCGCCGCCGTGATGGCACCTTCGCAGCACTCCGCCTCTCTTGCCGAGAGTCGTGGCAGGCTGTGCAGGTAGGCACTGAAGTCCACCCTGCGTTCTCGCTCGCCATTCGTCCCAAACAGTCGAGCAAAGTGCCGCTGAAAGGCCTCACACATTTTGCTTGGCTCGAGCAGTTCGCGCCCCTGTTCGTCCACCAGAGACCGAATGGTGGCTTTGTTGCCCTGTTGCGCCTCCGCCACCCGGGCCTCTCGTGCGGCTCCAACACCTTCGTTTCTTAGAGCACGCATCCTAGCCCTGACAACGCACCCTTCGTGTTTGGCGTTGAAGTGTTGGTCAAGGGCCAACCTCGCCGCCAAAACGTCGGATGCGATGCCACTTCTAATTGCCTCTTCTAGCTTCTTAACTAGTTCACCCTCTACTCTGTTTCTGTCTATGGCTAGTGCTTTGCTATACCTAACCGCTTCTGCTTTTATTGCTCTCTTGAGGGCAAACCACCATTTGTTATTGATGATGGCTCCTGTCAAAGCCCTCTTTACTAACGTGCTAATCCGGTCTCTGAAAACTGGTCTCGACGGGAAAGACGCGTTTAGTTTCCAGTAACCGGAGCCCTGCCTATGTGTCTTATCTAAGTCTAGCGTACACGTCACAAGTTTGTGATCCGTGTAGCTGACTATGTGAAATTGTGGACACCCTATGCTATCTCTATCTACTCTCCTACACAGTATTCTATCTAGATACGATCTCGACGACCCGATGCGGTTTGTCCATGTCCACATTGGCGCATTCGGGTAATCGAGTCGGTACCTGTCAGACAGTTGAAAGCGTCTGAGCAGGTCTTTGAGGCATTTGCATCCCCGTCTATTCCTATCTCTGCCAACATAGTCTAGATGCGTGTCCAAGGTAGCATTCCAATCCCCCACTAAAAGTAAAGGACGAGACGTTCCTAGGAATACTTCTAGACGTCGAAAGAAATCCGGCCTACCTGTTAAAGGTGGTGCGTATACTGATATGAGTCGAAAAGCACACCCATCGCTGCCATCGACATCCAGAACAACCAATCTACCCTCCGGGTCTATGAATACTGTCTTTACTTCGAGATCCAGACTCTTGCGAAAGAGTACCGCCGTGCCACTACCGCCCATTCTCGGCAGACAGGGAGAAAAATAAATGTTAAACTGTCTGCCAAACATGGACGATAGGGCCCGCGTATCATGGAGTCTGGTCTCGCTTATGGCTATGATTTCTAGTTTATGTGACTTTATGTCATTTAGGAGGTACCCTTGTTTCCAAGGGGACCCCAAGCCACGCGCATTTACACAACCAATCTTGAGCATCATTTTGATTTGAGTGTTAAAGTTTTATAAAGAGAGTCACTTACCGTTTGAGAGTTTTTGTGTCTCCTCCTTCGGGTTTTCTTCGAGGAGATCACTATATAGTTTTTTCGCCAGGTATTTTTGGCATTTGCCAACTGCCTTTGGAAAAATAGATTTTAGTGTGTGGTGCAGGGTTGGTGTTATGTGTAGTATTTTGATGTGTTCTGGCGGTGTTGTGTATGGGTGGTTGCTGGTTTTTATGTCTTCGTTTGTTATGTTTGTTTTTGTGTTGATGTATTCCATCAACTCTGAGTTTTTTGTGTTGATGGCAGTGAGCATTGTGTGTGTACTTGCTTTTGGGGTTTTGTTGCTTGTGTTGTAGTTGTGTGTGCTTGTGTTGGTGTCTGGAGTGTTTTCGGGAGTTGTGTATCTCCCTGCTTTGTTTGTGTTTGCTTTTCTTTTCTTGCTCCTCTTCCTCCTTCCTTTCTGGGCTATTTGCCATTCCTCATTACTTTCATCTTCCGACGAAGGTTCTGAGGAATCGGAAGGGGGTAGGGGCAAATTGTGAGCGTCTGTGTGTGCTTGTGTGAGTGGTTGTGTTGCTGTTTTTGTTGGTGCTGATGGCTTGTTATTTGTGTGAGGTGTGTGTGATGTGGGGGAGGGGGAAACAGTCTTGGAATTTTCTTTCTTTTCCCCTGCTTCCTCACTTGTTGTTTTTGCAGATGCTGTTGTCTTCTCAGTTGCCAGTGTTGCTTGTGTTTCTCTTGTTTTGATTGTTGATGGTGGTGTTGGTAGTAGGTTTTTTTTTCCGGGTTTTGGTGGTTGCCCTTGTTGCTTTTTTTGGTTGGCGGCGGTTGGGCAACTGTCCTTGAGGTGTGCCTCGCTGCCGCATACATAACAACGTGGCCGCCTTCCTTCCACCACTACATAGATAGATAGATGGATGGATAGATAGATAGATAGATAGATAGATAGATAGATAGATAGATAGATAGTTTGATAGCTGAGTAGATAGATAGATAGATATATATATATATAGAGAGAGAGACAGAGAGAGGTATGTAGAGTAGGTAGGTGAATAGATTGATAGATGGGCGTATAGATAGATTTAAATAATGTTCTAGATGTATGCAAACATTCATGTATGCGTGCGCATGCGTATGTATGTGTGTCGATATGAACAAAATAGTAAGCATTTATTTTTATATTTAAATCTCACATATTATTAATTCACGGTATGTGGGTATGCATGTATTGTATACACATGTGTACGAGATCTTTCTTTTACACTTACCTACATATTTACACACATACATATCTACACACTTACCTACCAACTTACATATGTACAACACATACCTACATACTCATATACATGTATACACACATACATACGCACGTACGTACATATATATATATATATATATATATATATATATATATATATATATATATATATATATATATATATATATATATATATATATATATATATATATATATATATATATATATATATATATATATATATATATATACATATATATATATATATATACACACGCACACAAATTTGCATAATACACACGTATGCGTGGACTGTAATTTAAATGTAAACTAGACCAACCATTGTTGTTTATCATAGACACAAATTATATATCGATTTTTCATCGAAACAATTGCAGTTGTATGATGGGTGCAGCATTCCTTCCGTTCTTGTCTTTTCTTTTTTGTTTTGTTATTTTCATTTAACATCCTTTCTTCTTCTTCTTCTTCCGGGTGTCGTTCAAATGACGCACCCGTTCTGAGATTCAATATAACGTATTCTTTCACCCACTCGCGATTTTGAGATCATAAATGTAGAGTAGACAGCTTTGGCTAAATGTTAGCTATCTTTCTGTGTAATTTGACTAAAAACAGAAGAAGCAACAATTGCAAGAAACAGACGGAATATATCGATTTTATATGAAGCTAGCAAAGAGTCATTTGGGTACAATTGCAACATTTTGTAAGTAGGGAAATTTTTCTTAAATTTTCCATTCGTGAATAGCAGATGGTATTTTGAATACGAAAAGAGAAGAAAAAAATATTTCACACTATTTGAATCTTAATCTGTTAAACGTAGTAACTACAATTTCCCTACAAACAACGATTAACCCTTTACTATTTAAGCCAACCATATCTGGCCCCAGATATTTCAACTATTTTATGATCAAACGCTCCACAACTTCATTCTAAACTTACGCCATCACATCATCGAAATCTGAAAGGTCTCAGATAATGTATGATTAATTCAAAACAATGTGAATAAATTATCATCACATTTCACAGAGTTATCTGAATGTTAAAAGTTAAATGATAATAAAGTAGAACCGCGCAGAACGAGTGCCCCATTGTACGAGTAATCTGCTGTACGAGCCGAGATTCGTGCGAAATGTTGTCTTGAAGTACGAGCATAACTCCTCAGTACGAGCACACAAATCGTCCCATCTTTAAGGTAATTCAATTAATAAAACCAGTTTGCATATTACTTTTGCATTCTCTTCCTTATAATTGTTATTTCAATTGTAACTACACCTTTTATGTTTTAAAACCCATAAAAATTCATTTTTGAGTGGTTTTTACGGGCTGGAAGGAAACAACATTCAGGCAGAACTATCGTTGCTATTGCTACAAGCAAATTTAATGGGAGGGATCGATCGATTACATCGAACCCATTCTTTACTGTTACTTTATTTTATTGATTTGGAAGGGTGAAATTCAAATTCGCTCTCGGCGTAATTTGAACTCAGGTCGTAATAAGTCGCAATTCCGGCAAAAAATACTGAAGGATTACTTCCGTTTAAGAAAGCTTTATGGATATTTAAGGACTAATTTCTATTGTAGGTCATTCAGAGGTTTCCATCACTGTAAATGGAAAACCTTGGTGCGAATTTCGCGGAAATATCAGTTGCCAGCTCAAATGCGTGCAGTTTCTCAGCAATTCTCATTCCGAGATAACTTAAATTCTGGAGTGATTAGAAGTTGTATAGTAGCTCCAATACTACTCACCTTTCCTTCTAGCCGTGTCCAATTAATATTTTCTAATACAACAAGGGACAATTTGAAATATAACTGGCTACTATTTACAGCAGGTCGAACGACCAATTCGAAGCACTTTATATACTTCTGAAAACTGTCGACATAAAACCAAGCAAGCGTTAATTCATACAAAAACGCACCGCCTAGAGACTAACTGAAGCAATAGAAAAAAAAGCGGATAATTACACCCACACACCTTCAGGTAACCACAGAAACACGAAACAATTAAAACATTTTCTTTTGTCTAGACGAAATAAATCAATAATTCGATGGAAAGACATGGTTAATTGAATCTGCGCTATTGCATTATTGGGAATTGCTTAATCAATCACGGTTGATTGATAAATTCTTGGCTTAATTAGAATTGATACACATGGGACGCAGAACTAGATACAGAAACGCATTGAAACATATTCTCTCCGGGCAACAACAATTGTGCCATCTCTATTGTCTTCCTAAATATTTAAAACAATAGTTAAGTTAGTGTTAATATATTTAATGTAAGGAACATTAGCAATTTAAATATTGTACTGTTACAAGAGAGGAGATAGACAAATAGATCGTTAAGTTAGTCTTAATGTACT
The DNA here is from genome assembly GCF_046866305.1 of Octopus bimaculoides. Taxonomy (NCBI): domain Eukaryota; kingdom Metazoa; phylum Mollusca; class Cephalopoda; order Octopoda; family Octopodidae; genus Octopus; species Octopus bimaculoides. Next base: position 4,533,790 of record NC_142952.1, read on the forward strand.
TATAGCAGGGAACACGAATTATCTAAATATAGATGTTGTGTGACAGACAGATAAACAAACAGTTTGTTAGTTAATTAGTTTGAAAGAAGTAAAGGACAGAAAGATAGAACTATAAACAGATAGAAAGATAGATAGATAGATAGATAGATAAATAGATTGATAGATAGATAGATAGATAGATAGATAGATAGATAGATAGATAGATAGATAGATACTAGCGTGTCTAGAGTGTGAGCTATCAGAGGACAGTCATCTCTATATTTTATACAATTATCTGTTCAGATCATGGAGGATTTAAGCAGACTCCTGTTGTCGATTCACAAGTTAATAGTGTCTCTCATTTTCGTTTCAATCCTATTACGAAACATTTTTGTTGTATCTATGGAGAGTCATTATGCCAATATAATTAATACAAGCACTGGTTCAACTCAACTCTTTTATTAATTGTCAATTTATTAAATATCCAACTAACGAATGAACTGCTTGTTTAACTTGGTTAATCAGTAAGTTATTTGTTTTGTATTTTTGTGTTTATTTTTAAAGTTCCTTCGTTGCCATTTGCAACTCTTTCAATGATTTTCTTCTCTTAAACGGGCTTAAAAAGAAATTAAGTATTATGGTCGATACGTTCGAGTAAAATTCCTTAAGGTAGTGCTCCAGCTTGGCCGCAGTCTAATGACCGAAACGAGTAAAAGGGAAAAGATAAACGATAAGACCTACTGTGAAAACACTGACATATCTTTTCCAAGAGGAATCCTGATCCGTCAAATTTGCTGTGGAGATCCATAATTTCTAATTTCTGAGGGCAAGGAACAAGAAGAGTAAGAGAGAGCAAAGGAGATAGTGAGAGGTAGAAAGAAGGAAGGAAAAAAAAGAAAGAAATAAAGAAGGAAAGAACGAAAGAGGGAGAGAGTGAAAGAAAGTACGTACACATGTGATAAATGCAATTTTTTTACTTATATATATATATATATATATATATATATATATATATATATATAGAGAGAGAGAGAGAGAGAGAGAGAGAGGGGTGGAATTTATAACAGTATAAAATATAATCATAATTAATATATACACATACACGTTTCAGAGCGAGAGAGAGAGAGAGAGAGAGAGAGAGAGAGAGAGAGAGAGAGAGAGAGAGAGAGAGAGAGAGAGAGAATGAAACGGATGGATAATATAATCAGAGAAAAGCAAATACAAAAACACAGCCGAAGAGAAACATATATTTTGCAATCATCGTAGTATTTTGACATAGTTAGAAAGGAAGGACCTTTACTCTGTATATTCATTTCAATTCTAACCAGGAGGCCCTCAACTCTGTATATTACCAATATCTGGATCCAACAATTATTTCTTAAACAACAATCCATATTTAATTATATGACATATTTCTACATAACTCTATGTGAATTTCCCTCTCTCTCTCTTTATCTCTATCTCTCTTTCTTTCTCCCTCTCTCTTAGGCTTTATCTCCATCTGATATAACATTATTTTCACTAGAAAAATCAATATTATTTTAAGGATTATCTGAGTCAGTTTCCTAGAAATTTTTCGTTGGCAACAATTTATTTATTATCAAAGTTCAGAGAGAAAAGAAACTTTTGACCATAAATGCTGTACTTACATGTATAGATATTATGAGGTTGTTGTCACATGGAAAGTTCTAGATAAGCCGTTCTTTTGTTTTTCGCCAAGTATGAGTGCTGCAGAACATCGATTAAAAATAAAAACACAAAAAACAAAAGCAAAAAATTTAAAAAGCAAAAAAATCTGTATCCATACTTCTACTTGCGTGTGTGTGTATGTACGTGTACACACACACAGACACACACACACAAGGCCTTGGTCGGCCCGAGGCTATAGCAGAAGACACTTGCCCAAGGTGCCACGCAGTGAGATTGAAACCGGAACCATGTGGTTGGTAAGCAAACTAATTGCCACACTGCCACCCCTGCGCCTATATATACTTATATATATATATATATATATATATATATATATATATATATATATATATATATATATATATATATATATATATATATATATATATATATATATATATATATATATATATATATATATATATATATATATATATATATACAAGTATACGTATAAATTTATTTCCCTTTCCTCCTTCTCTTCTATTTTTCAACCTAGCCTTAGTTTGTCTCTATGGTTATCTCTCTCTCTCTCACTCTCTCTCTCTCTCTCTCTCTCTTTCTCTCTTTGTCTCTCTTATCTATTTCTATCTATCTCTCTAACTCTCTCCTCTCTCGCCCTCTCCCCTCTCTCGCCCTCTCCCCTCTCTCGCCCTCTCCTCTCTCTCGCCCTCTCCCATCTCTCGCCCTCTCCCCTCACTGTCACCCTGTTCATATGTTTCTCTCTGTTCGTACGTAAAACAGTAGTTACATACGAAAGACACTCGCATGACTACACATACATATAAATATATTTATCACACAAACATACACTCATACACACACACACACACACACACGCACGTACACACGCACACACACACATAAATATATCATAGGTGTATGAGCGTGTGTACATCTGCATGTAAATATATGACTGATGTCTTCCACAATTCTTGAAATCGTAAAAAAGCCCGAAATCTTAATGGCCGATGTATATAGCCATAATTGTCATATGCGATTCTTACGTAACAGCAAGATTTTAATCTAAATATTTTTCTTCTCTTCTCCAATGAAAATGTCAGCCATTTTGAACGTGAAGCTTTTAAAGCTCAAATAAAATTTTCATTATGTAAATGGTGCTGAGGTTACAGCGTTCCTTCTAGCATCACATTTCACGAAACAATTATACCTGAAGCCATAGCGTATAAGGTCAGGTATGGTAAGATGTTCGGTTGGGAAGCTCGTGGTTCCGGGTTCAGTTTCAATGCTTGTCATTGTAAGCAAACATTTTCGACTCAAGTCACGAGGTGACAAGATACTTTTTGACTGAATTTGGTAGAGAGAACCAAATTGAAGCCTATTGTGTATGTGCAAATATATATATATATATTTTGTAAGGTATCCTAATGACACTGCGTTTTGATAAGATAAAATCTATGTATTGAAGTATGTTTTCTCAAAAGCAAAATCGAAATACGAACATGAGAATATAAGAGACATCACAAAAATAATTTCTTAAGAACATTGTAGTTAATCATTTGAACGCTTAGCATCTGGATTAAGAAATCATTTTTAAGATAAGCATCCGTGGAGAAAAACAGTATCAATTACTTTTAATCAGAAGGTAATGCACCGGAAGAACTATCACCAGATCTTTTTCCCAACGTTTTAAGATTTCTGCCAATACAACGACAACGACGAGTCTACGTTAAAGCCGCTCGGCTGAAGATCAAACTACAAACATAGCAGACATAACCCTCAGATCCCTCTCTTATTGAAATATCGTTACATAATATGATCTTAGAGACCTTTAAAACGAAAAACAACGGAATAATCGCTAATAGAATGATTTTGTTCAAAGCAATCAGAGCGCGGATCATATTGTATCTATCCAATCAGATCTCAACTGGGGTTACAAAACATCAACAACATCAACAATGACAGTAAAAACACAAAACAGCAGCAAAAACTCAATCCATTATCGGAAGCCAAATGCTATGAGAGAGACATAGAAAAAAGTCGTGACAATCGCATGGAATGACGAGGTTGCGTGCAATTTTGTAACTAATTAACCAATCGAGTCAACAAATTAGTTTATAAAACAATTCCCTCCTGTAGTTCCACAGATTAGTTTCTGTGCGTGCCATTATTATTATTATTATTATTATTATTATTATTATTATTATTATTATTATTATTGTTATTATTATTATTATTATTATTATTATTATTATTATTATTATTATTATTATTATTATTATTAGGGGGTTAACGAGACGACTGTTGCGTCTCAATCTACCTGACAATTATATCAATTCTACAGCAATTTATGTTACACGAAAGTCAGTAACATTTTTGTTCTCTTTTTCCTTCTTCTTTCTTTTATTTTTGTCTTCTTTTCTATTGGTAGAGGGAGTTCTCGATTTTATTCCACCACTCCTCTTCCTGTCCCTGCCTGCACCTATAGACACACACACTCACGTATATATATATATATATATATATATATATATATATATATATATATACTATCGGATACGTGTATATATTTATGTGCGTATATAATACACACACACACACACACACATACACACACACACACACACCTATATATATGTATATAGATGACTATGTCTGTGTATGCTTATGCAATTCTGTTGTTGTGCGTAACATTCTGTACAAGAGTGTTGAAACGTATTGTCGAATATATTTATTAATACAAAGCTGCTGATTTACTGTAATGTTATTAAGATTTACTCGCTGGAGGCGACAACAAAAATTGGATTTTTATTCTTCTCTGAAAGTACCCGAAGCCACAGCACCTTATCCTCGTGGGCCTGTTTACAGTTAATAAGAAACTATGCGCATATTCATATCTACATATGTAGGTATATGTATATATATATATATTTATATATACATATATGTGCCTATATGTATGTGTGTATATATACACATATATACATAAATATACAAATATATATATATATATATTTGTATATTTATATATGTATGTGTATATATACACACATACATACATACATATATATATATATATATATATATATATATATATAGAGAGAGAGAGAGAGAGAGAGAGTGAAAGAAACAGAAAGACAGATATATATGTATATAGATATAGATATACACACACACACACACATATATATATATATATATATATATATATATATATTTATATATACATATATGTACATATATATATACATATATATATATATATACATATAAAGAGAGAGACACATACATACACAAATATATATATATATATGTATGTATATATATATATATATATATACATGTGTGTGTGTGTGTGTGTGTGTGTGTGTGTGTGTGTGTGTGTGTGTGTGTATGCATGTTCGTATTTGTGATTCATAGACCCTTTATATGGCATCGCACACATGTTTGTATATCAGCAGGCTATATTGAAACTGGTTCTTAACAAATAGCTAATAAAAAAAATACCAACAACATGTCGTAATTTATCCAAAACGATTATATATTTGTCTACTTCATGTCCACAGCTTGTATTTCTGAGAAATGGATTGCTGATAGAGACTCAATAGAGGAAGCCACAACTTGATTTCTTCAACTAAAAGCAGTGCTCCAGCATGACCGCAGTTACATGACTGAAACAAATAAGCGAGTAAAAGAATATATGCGGCTGTAGGTACCTGTGAGAATTAAAGTAC
>NC_142952.1:4551652-4559152 GCF_046866305.1 Octopus bimaculoides
ATCATCATTATCATTTGGCACTTCTTCCGTCTTTACGTTTTGAGTTCAAATTCCTATGAGTTTGTCTTTGCCTCTCATCCTGTTCGAGATCGATAAATTTAGTACCTGTGAAACACTGGGGTCAATGTAATCGACTAGTCCCCCTTCCCACAAATTTCAGGTCTTGTGGATACATAGAGAGAGATATAGATAGGGATACATAGAGAGAGAGATATAGATAGGTGCAGAGATAGTTTGAATAGCCAAGTAGTCAAGCAGCCCGGCTGCTAGGCCACCATTCGGTCAGAGGGCCAGCCACACAGCACATCTGACTCACAGATAGAAAGGCAGGCGGAAAGACAGGAAGATAGATTCATAGATAGATAGATAGATAGATAGATAGATAGATAGATAGATAGATAGATAGATAGATAGATAGATAGACAGACAGACAGACAGACATACAGATAGATAGATAGATAGATAGATAGATAAGTAGGTAGATATGGGAATCTATATACTTGTGTCTTGTGTATTTGGTTATACCGATATATTTATTTATGAGATGCTGATTTGATGCGTTGCATTACAACAATGATATATGCATACTTTCATTGTTTCCAATACTGAGATCTCTCCCACTAACTCTGACAACTATTTATGCCCTTCATAAATAGTTGTCATATATATATATATATATATATATATATATGTGTCCATAAATATATTCATACACACATCCATACATATATACACATCAATACATGTATTCATATATATATATATATATATATATATATATATATATATCCATACATGTATTGTATATATATATATATATATATATATATATATATATATATATATATATATATATATATATATATATATCGATACATGTATTGTTAATATATATATATATATATATATATATATATATATATATATATATATATATATATATATATATATATATATATATATATATATATATATATATATATATACATACAGAAACGTACAGACACGAATAAATACATACATACATACATATACCTATGATTCTCCAATGATTCATAGCATACCAAGATTTACGGTTGATGTGTTTGTGTTACAAAATTACTATTACTTTTACAGACGTTCGCACGTTTCACATGCCGAGTATTGCCATATAATTCATGTCAGGAACATATATATATATATATATATATATATATATATGATCGAACTAGCTTTATTGAAAACTACCGGTCAAATGACCTTGCTTAAATTCTTTAACTTTCCAATATCCTTATTCCCTTTATTTCTTCTGTTCTATTTTCTTATATTATGAATTTTTCTCTACATTTCTATTTTTTCACTCTTACCCTGCTCCCTACCTATTCGCATCGAATCCTCCTACGTGTGTTAACATGTACCTCCTGGTGACAATGTAAATTTTAGTTTAATCAAGACACGCTTGGCCTGACGAATAGCCTGCAGTATTATACACCTCGCTTGCATATTTACCACTTCTGAGGTTCCGCTCGCTGTGAAATATATTTAGCCCGGATCTTACCTTCACCGTTGCTTAACCCTTATATTCTTATTCACATACCCGGCAACCAGGGTTGCCTACAGTGGAATATGATTTTTTTTCTAGCTTATTGTACTTCGATACCCAAAACTCCAAAACCTTCCGCCTCAACAAATCATGATTGTTCCTAAAAGTTGATTTTTATGTTTACTACGGATTTCTTCAAACTTACCTTTTTCCTACAACTCGATGCTTGGATCTTGCATTTATATAACTTTATATACATATATATATATATCTATATATCTATATATATATATATATATATATATATATATATATATATATATATATATATATATATATATATATATATATATATATATATATATATATATATATATATATATATATATATATATATATATATATATATATATATATATATATGTATATATATGTATATATATATATATATATATATATATATATATATATATATATATATATATATATATTTATATATATATATATATATATATATATATATATATATATATATATATATATATATATATATATATATGCACATATGTACATATATATGTATAAATATATATATATATATATATTTGGTTATATGTATAAGCATGTGCGTGCGTGTTTACACATGTGTGTATATATGTATATATGAATGTATTCATGTGAGGCTGTATGTATGTGTCTTTATTTTGTGTATTGTAATAGCAGGTATAATATCTGCTCACGTAGGTGACAATATATTTTCTTGACTGACACTACTCTCCTCCAACGTTAAATTATTCATTTCGTTTAAAATGTTCAACAACACAGACGTGCCATACGCTACCTCGTCATAATTCTATAGCAAATTATACATGTTAGAAAATATAGAGAATATAATACAATGAACTAAAACATTTTATTCTAGACTGATGAAGTGCAAAGTACGTAGCATATAATTATAATTATTCTTTTTTAATAATGATAGTACTACCTGAGTAGAAATTTTGAACGATTCGTATCCTTATGATCAAACCTAAGGCTTATTGTTGGTCCAATCAAATGATTGTTGTCTGTTATTATTAATAAGTATATTAAGCAAATTAAAGGGATTGGGCAGCGAAAACTATATGTAGCTTTTAAATTGTGGTTATGTGGGAAATTTTATTGTAATATACAGATTAAATAACCGTTACAGTAAATAAAAAAATTCTAATTCTAATACAACCTAAGCTGCCCGTGGTCGTACATTTTGTATTACCTCTACGAATCTAGAGTGTCAGGCAGTGAAAATAGATAAAACTTAAAGCAAAACTTTTCGAAGTCATGTCATTTATCGCAAAATCTTCCACTTAGATTTCAATATTTGAATCACTTTACAATATTGTTCGGTGTCGCGGTCTTTTCCGCAGTGCAAATATGACATTATTGCGTACCATTTATATACGTCATATGTTCCCGTATTCTTCATTACCTTATCTAGTTGATAACACTCCCTATACCTAACCCAGAAACACCGGCCGTTAATATGGAAATATTGTAGGGCGGCGAGCTGGCAGAATAGGTAGCATGCCGAGCGAAATGCTTAGCGGCCCTTCCTCCGTCTTGACATTTAGAGTTTAAATTCCGTTGAGGCCGACCTTGGCTTTCATCATTTCGGTATTGATAAAATAAGTACCATTTGATGCAAAATTCGAAACCAATATGGAAACATACAACAGCAGAATGTAGATGTGAGTTCGGTGACATCGAAATATCGGCTGTTTTAAATAAAAGATTCGCCAACACCAATATCTGTTTATGGAATGAAGATCGATGAGACACTAAATAACATGCTACTGCATATGCAAGTAATTGATTTAGAAAACAACTCATAAACACCTTCAAATTACTCTGCCTGAAGGTAACTTAACACGAACTTAAGAATCTTAAATTGGGTAGCTCAGATCTTTAATTTACACGAGAACACATTTGGGCCTTATAAATATCCAAGTCATTAACTGACATATATTGGCACTAAAACTTGTCAGCCACACACCTCTTAAGTGTGTTGCTGACAAAACAAGTAGAAAAATCTTTAATCTCTTTCGAGCAGAAAGTTCTTCGATACAGCCGTGTAACATAACAATGAGTGTCTTGCAAATGTCAGCTTCAGAGAAGTATATATATATACTTAGACCAACAACCTTCTGAACTAAATGTAAGCTCCGCTAGAACATTCATGTATTATGCACAGGTACGCATTAAAATTAAAGATGCTCATAGCTAAATGCTTCCTGGAAATTGACTTACAACCATCACCATTACAGAAGCTTTTTTGAGTGTAAATTTAGATATTATAGAACTTCTCATAGAGAATAACATAACAGTACACAAACATGCGAATCTAGAGAAACGTGATGAGAATTAAAAACATTAACACATGCTCTTTCTAACCCAGTATAATGACGGCGAGGCATTAGTGTGTGCAGGTGAAATAACGTCTATGAATTCAAACAATACAGTAACAAATATTACATAGGAAAGATAGAGGGACTGTTCAAAAACAGATTCACTATCAACACGCTTGTTCATGAATATCGACCAGAAAATATTAAAGGCTTGTCTAATTATAAATTGGTTACTAAAATTTCAATTATTAAACGTAGTTAAAAGGAGAGAGATGGTGTCAGACATGTACTACAAACAAAAATTCTATCTAATGCAACATTTCACGGCATCTGTTAACTAAAGAAACTGGAAAGGTATCGTAATGGCACCAATATAGTTTCGTGATAGCTAACTGTAAGACATTAACTGTCATGCCTATAAAAAATTTCGTTGGCAATTCGAATTTTAATGCAATGTCGAGCTAAACCAAAAAGGTCGATTATATATTACTGCCTACGAAACAGAAAACACTGACATTTCCATTCCATGACTTGACTCAAAATACCTAACTACCTAACTAGAATGAATCTTACTGGAAATTCCATACAGTAGACGTTACATAGAAGCCCCATTTGACTCACCACTCAAACGTTCATTGTCGGAACGGTCACTCAATCATTAAGATGCATATGGATCTATTAGTAACGCAAATCTGAGTCGAAGAAATCGAGCCGAGGATTTATTCTTCGTAAGCTTAGTACTTATTCTGTCGGTCTCTTTTACCGAACCGCTAGTTTACGAGGACGTACACACACCAGCATCAGTTGTCGAGCGATGGTGGGGGAACAAACATAGATACAACAACAACACACAAACACACATATATGTATGTGTCTACCAAATCCACTCACGAGGATTTGGTCGGCCCGAGGCTATAGTAAAGGTGCCACGCAGTGGGACTGAATCCAGAACTATGTGGTTGATAAGCAAGCTACTTACCACACAGCCACCTGTGAGCCTCACAGCCACTCCTGCACCTACACATATATATATATATATATATATATATATATATATATATATATATATATATATATATATATATATATATATATGCATACATATATATACATACATATGTATATACACATTCACACGTACGTATATATATTAGACAAATGACACCCAACACCCACAAATACAGAGATATGTATATGCCCGAATGTGTGTATGGGTGGCTGTGCGTGTGCGTGTGTATGTGTTTTTGAATGCATATCACAAAATGTGCTGTGCGTGCATATGCATATGTATATTATATATTCATACACGTCTACACTCATATATAAATATATGCAGTAGCTCACTACAAAATTTATAATTTCTGAATAAATCAATACTTATTTAACAGAATGGAGAGGAGAAATTGCAAAATAATTGTTCTGAAGAGCGATTCTTTTAGATTATGTTCAATATTTTTCTGAACAATTATGCGAAAATGAGATTGATAATAGGAAAAACCTTTAATATAATTACTATATCAAGCAATTAGAAAACCTGCAAGAAATTTTATGAATCCGTAATTATAATATATAGTAGTCTGTTTGTGAAGTGTTTTGTTCGGACATTATTAGCGATCGTATATCCGTTATAATGTATACATACACGCACACATTCTTATTTATATATGCACCAAAACTAACGAAACCACAGTGGCACCTACTAAAACACAAGCATATACAAAACCTATTTAGACCACTCTGTCGCCCTCATCTTTCTTTCTTACCAACGCTCCAATGTGGATTTCATGTTTTGCAATATATATTGTGTAAAGAGAACAGATTTATATTTGGCCAAATATTTAATTTTCTTAATGAACTATCATAGTTTCACATTCCCTAACATTATAACAAACACTAACCACTGAGTTGATAAATTGGAATCAAGCGTACAATAAGGTTAATATTTCTTTCTAACGTTTAGCAAAGCCAACAGTTTTGGTACCATTGTGTTTTCAACAAAGAAACCGCGTGAACGCAAGCATCAGGGCGCAGCCTCCCACCTCGTAGCTCTCCACCGCGTGCGCTGGTAACGATATGTCCGCCGTCTCCCGGTTGATCATCCTACCGGGGCTTTACTCTCGTTTGAAACAGCAGGTGCAGGCCTAAAAAAACTCAATCTCTAATCTCTCCAACGCCGCCAGGAGTGCTACATCATTTGTGTGATGTGGAAAATATTCCATCAATATTGCACAAGTGATGTTACAGTTAGACTAAAACCAATAGCATTCAAACTCTGTTGTTGCTTTCTCGTTCGTAGATGCGACAACTTCTGCTTTTTGTTTACGGGAGGAGTAAAATTGTTTGTCAAACTCAACGGATTCAGTGCTTTTCTTCGCACAGATAAATGTATATATCTATCGATAGATGGCTAGATGGATGGATGGCTAGATAGATAGACAGATAAACAGACCGACAGATAGAGAGATAGAAAGAGAGAGAGGTAGGTAGATAGATGGATGGATAAATAGATAGGTGTGTATATATATATATATATATATATATATATATATATATATATATATGTATATATATATATATATATATATATATATATATATATATATATATATATATATATATATATATAGATAGATAGATAGATCGATAGATAGATAGATAGATAGATAGATAGATAGATAAATAAATAGATAGATAGATAGCTAGATAGATAGATAGATCGATAGATAGATAGATAGATAGATAGATAGATAGATAGATAGATAGATAAATAAATAGATAGATAGATAGATAGATAGATAGATAGATAGATAGATAGATAGATAGATAGATAGATAGAAAGGTGAAATTTGGTATTCGATTCAATGCTAGGCGAATTTAAAAGTTTTATTCTTCCTTAACCTCATGTCAATAAATGTTTTTGTGAGTTTAACTTGACAGAATCGGCGGGATTGTTCTTGTTCCAAACTGCTAAACATACCCGGGTCGTTAGGTTTAATGCTAATACTGCTGTTCCCTTTAGTTCATACAACTTCCCTAAGACGCTCTTAAGATTTGCTGGAAGCAACATTAACAGCTATCTGTTATAAGAATTTTTATATCACACGAGAGAAGGCATGCGAGACTGTTTTTATTCTTCTTAAATCTGAGGATTTACGACGACAAAAACAACCAAGCAAAATAGTCCACCATAAGCCTACCGAGAAAAAAATCTCAAAGTATTTGAAACGATACAATAGGAAAATGACAGTAAAAGCTAATGGATGCTACAATGATATTTGGTTCGTATTTACGCGGCAGAATATAGCAGTAGGGAATGTAGTATGAGTTTACAGCGCGAAAGTTAGGGTGTATATGCATTTGCATATTGTACTATATATATGTGTGTGTGTGTGTGTGTGTGTATAAAAGACGGTGAGATGGCAGAAATGCTAACACGCCAGGCGAAATGCTTGGCGGTATTTCATCTGTCTTTACGTTCTGAGTTCAAATTCCGCCGAGGTCGACTTTGCCATTCATCCTTCCGGGATTGATAAATTAAGTACACAAAGCGTAAATAAATGAAAAATAACACGTTTTATTATTCCTGTATTAATT
>NC_142952.1:4564152-4566652 GCF_046866305.1 Octopus bimaculoides
GGAAGACGTGTGTGAACCGCAAGTGGGAGTATGTCGAAAAATAAACCTCATTTACATTTAGTCACATATCATGAGATTGTCTAAGTAAACGTAAGAGTTATTCAATCGGCTGCCGTATATAAATGTATATTCATATCTATCTAATTAATATATGCATATACATCCATACACCCATCCATACATGCATACATGGCTCCCTCTGTCTCTTCCTATGTCTGTATTTCTCTCTCTCTCTCTCTCTCTCTCTCTCTCTCTCTCTCTATATATATATATATATATATATATATATATAAAATATGTGTGTGTGTGTGTGTCTCTGTGTCTGTGTGTATATATATATATATATGTATATATATATATATATACGTGTGTGAATATTAATTCTTGAAAATCTATCTCAGGAAACAGTCGTCTTGCTGGAAAATGTTCGACTTTGTGAAGAAGAGCAGCCAAGAGCTTAGAAACTTAGTCACAGCTGCCTTCCTAATTACCAATATATCACTTCTCAAATTACATTAAGAAATATACTCCGAAGCTATTATATAAAGCTCTTAACTAATGTTTGGAGTTACATATTATGTAGACGAAATGTATCGAGAGAAAAACAGTTCGAGACATATAAATTGATGATGTAATAGCAGTACTTTCTACTAAGCTTTCTTCTAAGTTGGCTAAATTGCAGTAACACAACATTAGTTTATAAGAGCAATTTCTTAGAATCGTGCTTCGGAATGAATTACAGTATAGGTATGGTTGTATATAGATGTGCTAGGTGTATTGATATTGCCATATATGTGTATGTATGGGTCTGTATATATATATATAGGTATAATGAGGAAGAATACGTCAAAAAGGCGTTTAATAGATAAGGACATTAAGTATTAAGAAGCCAGATATTTAAATTCCAATGTCCAACGGCGTATATATGTGTATACATTTATACATACGCATGTATATATATATATATATATATATATATATATATATATATATATATATATATATATATATACTTATACATACATACATGCATATATATATATATACATGTTTATATATATATATATATATATATATATATATATATATATATATATATATATATATATATATATATATATATATATATATATATATATATATATATATATATATATATATATATATATATATATATATATATATATATATGTATATGTATATAGGCGCTGGCGCGGCTGTGTGGTAAGAAACTTGCTTTCCAACAACATGGTTCCAGGTTCAGTCCCCCTGCGTGGCACTTTGGTTAAGTGTCTTCTGCTATATTCTTACGCCGACCAAAGACTAGTGAGTTGATTTCGTGGACGGAAACTGAAAGAAGCCGGTCGTATATATATATATGTGTGTGTGTGTGTGTGTGTTTGTATTTATGCATATTCTTTTACTAGTTTCAGTCATTTGACTGCGGCCATGTTGGGGCACGGCCTTAAAGAGTTTTAGGCGAATATATCAATCCTAGGACTTATTCTTTGTAATTCTTGTACTTATTCTGTCGGGCCCTTTTTACCGAATCGCGACAAACACACCGACATCGGAAAACATACTGTGATAGTTCTGATAAGAAAAGAACTCCTGAATTTGTTGAAAAGATCTATGCCATGATTGACACCGATCCCTCCAAGTCAATCAGGTCCATTGCCAGGGTCATGGGAGCGTGTGAGTTTCTTATCAGGCAGGTAGTGCATGAAGACATACGGTATTCCTCATATAAGATGAGAAAGGGCCAATTTTTATATCCAATTTTTATCTCAAGCCATCAAAGACAAGAGGAAAGACCTCGCTATGGTGCTTTTGAACAAAGTCAAGCATCCTCTCTAACCGAGTATGCTTCGGTTTTCTAAGACGAGAAAAAAGTTTGTTAGAATCAGATGGTGAACACACAGAACAACCGCTGGCGTGCTTTGTCCCCTAAACATGTACCCAGAGTGATAAAAATCAAACATCTAGTCATCATTATGTTGTTTGGAGTGACCACTAGCGATGGCGAAGTTATACCTCCATTCGTATTCCCACACGGCTTCACACTCAACGTGGGGGCCTACATCAAGTTCCTGGAAGATGTAGTGCTGCCCTGGATCAAGAGGGTGGCTGCTACAAGACCCTATGTCTAACAACAAGACTCTGAAGCATGTCACACAAGCAGAAGACCGCAGTGATGGCTGTTATACAATTTCTGAGACCACATCAACCCTAACATCTGGCCATCTAACTCCCCAGACTGCATCCCGCTTGATTTATTATGTATGGGCATAGTTGAGCGAGATACCATCAAAACTCCTTGTAGCACCACAGATGAACTTAAGGCAAGGATTATGGCAGTATTCACCAACTTAAACAAGGAGACTGTCCAGAAGATTTGCATGAGATTCCGAAATTGTCTGGAGGCCGTGGTTGAAGCCAATGGCGATTTTATTGGATAGATTTACTCTTTAGTATTTCAACATATTTTAATGCAATTTTG
>NC_142952.1:4569152-4576652 GCF_046866305.1 Octopus bimaculoides
CGTGTGATGCATTTGTGTATCGTTATCTTCCCTTATTTACTGGTTGCAATCATTGCACTGCAGTCATTTTTTGATCCGGAATTGTGACTCCCAATGAATGTGCTAAGTTCCCTTCTTTCGTTTGTTTACTGACTCGTCTATGTGTGTGTGTGTGTGTGTGTGTGTGTGTATGCGCGCGACTTTTTGTCTGTGTCTCTCACAGATTTATAATTTGTGCCCGTTTGCAAAGGCTCCCGTAACATAGCTGTTCCCAAATAGTGAATAAAACCACGAAGACTGAAAAGAAAATGTAAAGGCCGGTATCAAATTCTTCGACTGAAGACGTCCAAGGCGGTACTCCAGCATGGTCGCAGTTCAATGCCTGAAACAAGTAAAAGATATTCCACCGTTTGTTACCCAATTTTCATCGAAACACAAAGCCTTTGTTTGAGTTAATTTTCAAATTAACGAATAATTTTAGTCATATAATTTTACTGTTATTAAAGCGGTGCATGAAATGTTGTTCGGAGATTTTCATTTAGATAATTTTAAAACAGAAAGATTTTATGATAGAACCAAATGAGATCCAACGCAAGTCGTTATCAGGCAGGTTTAAAGTAATTAAGGAAGCTCTTGTTCATTAGCAAATATTATCGTGTTCCAAATACGTCAGAATACTTTCACATTACTGTTATAGAACATCAGCCATTAAATGGGCAAAGTTCACCATTCACAAATCCAGTATCCAGCATGAATATTGTTATGGTTATACGCAGAAAGCGGATCACTAGGTACGATTATTCATCAAATATATCTTTTCTATTATAGGCACAATGCCTGCAATTTGGGGGAGGGATAGTCGATTTCATCGAAGCCAGTGCGTATTTGATACTTATCTCATCGACCCTGAAAGGATGAAAGGCAAAGTCGACCTCGGCGGAATTTGAACTCAGACCGTAGCTACGGGCGAAATATCGCTAAGTATTCCGTCCAGTATTTCATCCTTTCGAAGTCGATAAATTAAGTACCAGTTGCGTACTGGGCCCCTACCTCATCCAAATTTTTGACTTTGTGCCTAGAGTAGTAAAGAATATATCAAAGCATTGATGTGGCTGTGAGGTAAGAAACTTGCTTCCCAACCAAATAATCCTGGGTTCAGTGGCACTATGTGGCAACTTGACCGAGTGTCTTCTACTCTAGCTTCGGACCGTCCAAAGCCTTGTGAGTGGATTTGGCAGATGAAAACTGAAAGACACCTTCTGTGTGTATACATATATACACAATATTCATCAATAAGAATGTCAGAATAAGTTATGTTGTTGATTGTTATTACTACAGAGATTATGTTTCGGTGTAACGTATTTTTGAATATCGTTTCCAGGGCTGCAAAATGATCGATGCAGTATCTATGAGAAACATTACCCCGTTATTTTCGTCAAAGAGAGAATTCAGAAGGAAAAATGCAGGAACATAAGTAGAGAAAAATCGATAAGGATCCTTTACGGTCTCGTGCTAATGTATAGAAGATGGATAAGCAAGGAACCCTTTTTTTATGCTCTTTTTCTGCACATATTGCAATGACAATACAAAACCCGAGTTTAGAGTATAGTAGCTTTTCAATGAAACGGTTTTAAAACGCACAGATATGGCCGTGTGATTAAGGAACTCATTTTGTAATTACCTGGTTTCGGGTTCATGCTTATTGCCCTGCATCTTGTTCAAATGACTTTTGTCTTAGCCCCGGACTGCTCAGTGTCTTGTGAGTGAAAATTGGCTACACGAAACCGTGTGGAAGCTCGTCGTGTGTGTATATGCACTTGTCACTTTGTTTTTGTGTTTTCCATCAACCATTTAATTACTGGTGCTGCTTTGCCTCTGTCTACTTCACTTAGCGTTTTGGCAAACGGAGGCGATGTATTAAATACTAGACATGAAACGCAGCTACTGGGTTCGATGGGTTGGACAAAATCCTAAGACGTGTGTGCCGCAGTATGAATGCAGTCCAATGATTGAAGCAAGAGAAAAAAGGTAAATGTTCTAGTTGTTTTAGTTGTTAATTTGCCAGTGACTTCGAATGGAAAGAGGTGTTAATTAAGCACTTAATTAATTAGATGAGGCATGATCAGGATTTCCGATAGAGGTGGATTGGCTTAAATTTGCAGTGATATAAGTGATATCCTAAAGGTCTGCTACTAAGTTTTTGTGATGTTTAACACCGTCTCTGCGCGTAGAAACCTGAATTGGCACTACACAACACAAACAACACATTTTCAGCATAAACGATCAAATATTGTGCTAGGTATTCTTCTTTCGCTATATTCTATATTTTAAGGCGACGAACTGGCAGAAATGTTAGCACGCAGAGCGAAATGCTTAGCGGTATTTCGTCTGTTGTCCTTATGTTCTGAGTTCAAATTCCGCCGAGGTCTACTTTGCTTTTCATCCCTCCGGGGTCGTTAAATTAAGTACCAGTTGCGAAATGGAGTCGATCTAATCGATTTGCTCCCCCTCCCCCAAAATTTCGGGCCTTGTGCATAGAGAAGAAAGGTTAGCACGCCGGGCGAAATGCTTAGCGGTATTTCGTCTGTCTTTACGTTCTGAGTTCAAATTCCGCCGAGTTAACTTTGCTTTTCATCCTTTCGGGGTCGTTAAATTAAGTACCAGTTGCGTATTGGGGTCGATCTAATCGACTGCCCCCCCCTCTCCCAAAATTACTGGCCATGTGCCTTGAGTAGAAAAGTAAAAAACAATATATGCCATATTTTAAAATTCTCGTACTGTAGTTGAATGCTAAATAAGGAGCCCTGATTTTGTAGTGTTTGATAAAATTTTATATCACCCTACATGTTTCTTTGTACATATAACGAACAGTAATATGTGACACGCACTGCAGTAATATATTTTATTTGCATTATTTAAAAGGTGACAAAAAAAATTGGAGACACCGTCTTTAAAACGTGTTATAAATTTCCATTACTGAATAGGAAATTGGAATGAAATAAATTGAATATTATAAATGGACTGAGACAAAGATGCCACACACTATACTAGATAGAGATTCACACACATAAAACGGCACATTTCTACAAGCATAGAGAAGCATAAAAAAAGGTGTGCGTGTGTGTGTTACTGTGGTTGTATGCATGCGCCACTGTATTTGCATCAAGATGTGTGTATGTCTGTGTGTGAGGCTGTGTGTACAAGTGTAAGTGCGTGTGTGTGTGTATGCGTAATATATATATATATATATATATATAAATACACACACATTTATATATATATGAATATATGTGCAAATATACATGTGTGTATAGTATATATGTGCGTATGTGCATGTCTATATATATATATGTATATATAGACGTGTGCGTGCGCCTGTGTGGAGGGGGGTGTATGTGTTTATGTGTATATATGTAGGTATAGTGGTGTGCATATATATATATATCACCGTGTGTGTGCCCGTGTTTGCACCAGTTTTTGTGCGTGCGTATGTCTGTTTCTATGTGTGTCTCTGTGTGTGTTTGTCTTTGTGTGTGTGTGTGTGTGTGTGTGTGTGTGTGTGTATGTGTGTGTGTGTGTGTGTGCGTGTGAGAATTCAGATGCATCTGAAATTTTGAATATTTTCCTTGTAAGTTTAATTTTACAGCCATGCTCATTTATTTTAATACATCTTCATTCCTGATTTTATTGACTGAAACGTCGAAAAAACGAATTATGAATTTTAAATTAAGAATTATTGCAAATCTGAATTAATAGGGCCAAGACATAGCCGTTTGGCTAACAAACTCGGTTACCACTACTACATTTCCGTGTTCGATGACACGGTGTGCGTCATGTGACAGTGGCTGCGTAAAAAAAAAAAAGTCGCCCTTTCAAAGCCTAGCCAGGCTCATGGGCCCGGTTTCCCGGTTTCTATGGCGTATGTGTGTCCCCCCCCCCCCCAGCTGGACGGGACGCCAGTCCATCGCAGCGTTACTCAAGAAACAAAAAGAAAGAGAAAGTTGGGGCGAAAGAGTACAACAGGGCTCGCCACCACCCCCTGCTGGAGCCTCGTGGAGCTTTAGGTGTTTTCGCTCAATAAACACTCACAACACCCGGTGTGGGAATCGAAACCGCGATCCTCCGACCACGAGTCCGCTGCCCTAACCACTGGGCCATTGCGCCTCCACATTGGCTGGCTGAGTGGTACTTCATTTATTAATCCGGAGGGACGAAGGGCAAAGTCGACTTCGGTGGAATTTGAACTGAGAACGGAAAGGGCGGACGATATACCGATAAGCATTTCGTCTGGCGTGCTAACGGTTCTGCCAATTCATCCCTTTTTAAATATTGATTATAATTATTATCATTTATTAAAATTTCTGCCTCAAGGGTAGCTTGGAGGAGTTAGAGATGAGTCGATTACATCGACCCGAATGTTCAACGATACGTTCTTGAAAATCAAAATCTAAACCAAAAATTGCAGCCGCCATAAACAGTCGAGGCTGGCTTCTTTGTATTTATGGTGCTTTGGAAAATTATTTAAGGGTCTATAAATTAGCGACTAAGGTTAGTGCGTTAGTGCGACTAAAGTTAGTGCGACTGAAGTTAGTGCGACTAAGGTTAGTGCGACTAAGGTTAGTGCGTTATTTTTCCACTCTGAAAGAAAGAACGGCTTAGGTGACTCGGCCAAGAATCATTGCAACTCATCTACACAATACATTTTTCAAATCCTTTCTCTCTACTACGTCTGTCACCCGAACATTCCATTTACGGCAACGTTTCGTCTTCACTCGTAGGGTCGTAGACCGACGGTTGTTCCAACTCACTATCAAGTGTATTCTTAAAATTTTTTTTTTAGAAAAAAATACGTAAAAGACCAAGACTTTAGACACAAAATAGATATCAAGTTTGATGCTGTTTATTATTTACAGAAGCAAGGGTCTAGAAAAAGAGCAAGGTTCAGATGCGGAACATTAATTGCCTTTTTATCTCTCCCAAACAACAAATGAAGATATTAAAACGTTCGCCGATATATATGTTTATGAACATAAACTCACACGCGTGCGTATTGACGGAAAAGTAGGTAAGAAGACAGCGGGCAGAAGGAAACAAAACAATTCCGAAATGTTTTCGTATGATATTATATACATAAACTTGTCGATAAAATGCGTATGTACATACAAGTGCGTGTATGTATATGTAGGTATATGTATATATGTATATATGCGTGTATACATACATGCAGTCAGATACATATGTCTCTATGCGTACGCATGTGTGTCTGTGTACATATATATATATATATATATATATATATATATATATATATATATATATATATATATATGCATATATATATATATATATATATATATATATATATATATATATATATATATATATATATATATGCATATATATATATATATATATATATATATATATATATATATACATATATCAAGAGAGAGAGAGAGGAATATTTACATATACATGTATGTATATATACATAGCTAGGTGGATAGAGCGATAGATTGATAGATATAAAGTGAGGCGTGAGTTACAAAAATAGATATACAGCCAGCCAGCAAGACAGCAAGACATAGAGATAAATATACAAAAATACAGAGAAATTTGTCTTAATACGTAAATTTTTTATGCATATATTATACACACATACAGACACTAATACAGAGATTTATATAAATATACATGCACGCATGCATACATGCATGCATATATATGTATGTATGTATCTATGTATGTATGAATGTATGTATTAATGTATGTGTGTTTATATATATATATATATATATATATATATATATATATATATATATATATATATATATATATGCATATACACGCGTTACGGTTTTATGTATTTATTAGAACTATACATATAAAACACACACAAATACATTCGCACACATACTCACCCACGCATATATAAACATTCACATTATGGCGGTGTATTCAATATTATTCCACAAATTTGATAAATATAAAAATACATCATGGCAGGAAACGTATAATTGGATATTTTGTAGTTTTACAGCGAGATAAATTGTTCGGAACCTGTCAGTCAAGATAGTATAATATATCACTTTGGCTAATTAGTCTCACGATATTTCTATTAAAATATTCAGCCAAGCTAGCTGCTCTTATTGCTTTCTAAAGTTAATTTTCGCTGTGTGTCTATCTGTTTGGCTGTCTCTCTATAAGTGCATTTATCCGTCTGCCTATATGTATGTATGGAACTTGAGAAAATCTTGCATACTTTTACTGTTCCACTAATAGATTGCATTTGTAACGTGCGAATTAACTGGTCGATTTCTCCATTTTCTCTGCAAATTCCAGTTTATCCAGATTCTCCTATAATCATTTACTAACAATGATAATAATATTCATATGTATGTATGTATGTACGCATGGATAGATGGATGGATGGAGGGAGTTGAAGAATGGATGAGTCTATCTGTCAATCTATATAACATACATATAAGAGGGATGACCACTAAGTGGATATCCATTTTGCTAGAAGTAGACCACCTCAGACCATAACGATAAAATATACGAAGCATTGTATACTCATCATGACCACCCGTCAGGTAAGGTTACACCAGGTACATGCATCACAACCGTATGTGCGCGACATGGTGATTTCATATCAAGATAATCAGCGCATGACTTCGTATGCAAAATGCTTAGCGGCATCTCGTTCAAGTTCCGCCCTGGTCGACTTTGCCTTTCATCCTTTCGGGGTCGATAGATCAAGTACTAGTTGAGTACTGGGGTGGATGTAATCGACTATACCCTTCCCACAAATTTCAGACCTTGTGCCTGTAGTAATAAGGATTATTGTTGTTGTTGTTATTATTCTTATTATTTTCAGTTTCATAAGTCCGAATGTGTTCGCAGGACATTATATTAAATAGCTTACCTTGCAAGACGTTTCGTTCAATATATTTATACTCACTTGTTCATAGCCGTCTCTGTATTAGACACAACTGGAATCGATCGTTTACATTGCTATATACGATTTACCATAGATTCGACTTAAATATAAATATTATATGATTTGATGTTATAAAATATTGAAACAAAATGGCGTTATATCGTTGACTAATGGACTTCACCGAATCAACACGATGTAAGTAGATGTTTTTAATTTCCATTACTATACAGGAAGATCTAACCAAATAAGTCTGAAATTATAAATGGACTTAGATGAGACATACAGAATGTATAAAAGACACAGACTGTTCTTCGACATAAACAAAGACATATCCATATATGTATATGAACATATGCATATGTTTTTTTTTATATTTCTATAGATGCATTATATATGTACAATATAGTACATATGTAAAACATATGCATATATGTATTATATATATATATATTAATATATATATACATATAAACATATGTGTTTGTATATGTATGCATATCAGTGTGGTGTGCTTGTGTGTCTGTGTGTGTGCATTTTACATATATATATATATATATATATTATTATTAATATGCATTTAT
>NC_142952.1:4586652-4589152 GCF_046866305.1 Octopus bimaculoides
CGTACAATCATGATTATTTTAACTATATTTACGGGAAAATAATTCCTTAGATATCTTTCCATACCTAATACCACTCAAATTAGATTTAATCTTATTAGATATAATATCTCAACGAATTCTGTGCTAATATTCATACCTTCTTCAAAAAGACTGTATTAATAATACATTGTAACTTGCAAGTTATTAGTACGAGAGAGTGTACTTTGTTATAAATCTATTAATTCCTCATTTAATCATATTGTAAGCAAATGTTTTTTTATATTGAATTCAATAGCATATATTTGCCTTAAGAGATAGGCATGTGTTTATATATGTGTGTCTTCATTGTTGTGTGTGAATATATTATTATGGTGTGTGTGTGTGAATACATATTTAGGAATGCTTATACACAGGGATACATACATATAGTTATGCAGCAACGAACATGTATAGGGTATGATTATATATACATAAGTCCACACAAAACATATATATATATGTATGTATGTATGCATGTGTATATATGCAGAGAGAGAGAGAGAAAGAACATGAATATACGTGAAGGAAATACCAATTACATATAACTACTTCTCTATGGAATTGGAGACCAGAATCGGCTTCGCTTCGGCGTCTTTAAAGTCGAAAAAGTTTGTACTCGGGTGTATCTGGATATCACTGCCTTTGTGTATATGAGTACGTTTGTGTGTGTGAGAGAGTGCGTGTGTATGTTTGTGTGTGTGTATGCGTGCGTGTGAGCGTGTGTGTTGAAACAAATTTCTCCAACAAAAGTATTTAAAATCATTAGTTAAAGAAAACTAATTTGTTTAACCCAAGAATGGGTTATATTTTCTTTGCCATCCCAAACCCGAAACATACCATGTCGAACTAGTAATTTTTTTCTTTCATCGTATTCATTTTCTGGCATGAATTAACTAATAATTTGGTTCTATTGAGACAGAACATAATGTTAATGATATTAGATAATGAATAATAACTTGGAAATTATTCCATAATTCATGTAATTAAAATAACTATAATTTTATGTAGTCACATTGACGCTAATAAGATATTAACTGTTTGACGCTACCTTTCGTTCAAACCATTATATAAAAAAAAGAGATTAATTTTTCATTTTAATTAATTAGGCATTGAAAAACACTTTCTTGTTTATGAACTTGTGAAGTTATAAAAATATAATTTAAGCTTTATAACATCAGTTAAAGTCATGCAACTGACCATTTATGTATTTCCTCACGGAATAAAACTTTCATTGGAAGAACAAATATTTTGATTTCGAGCTGCGCCTGTGAAAAATTGTCCATTTGGATCCGATGGATCGTGTTGCGCTCTTTTAACTTGATGAGCTCTCAGATGACAGAAATCTATATAACATAATATAATTCAATACCATATAATATAATATAATACAATATAATATAATATAACATAGCATAATATAATAAACGTATATAATATGAGATATTATTAGGTGTGAAGTAGAGGACAAGGTGTAATGCAATCATGAGGCTTCCCTATGTATATAAAATTTTTTTAAATGTACATATTAAATTGTATTTAGAACTGTATTGAATATGTCTGTGTATAAATGCGCGTTTGTATCTGTTGATAATCATATATGTGTGTTTATGCATATATATATATATATATATATATATATATATATATATATATATATATATATATATATATATATATATATATATGATATATATATATATATTTGTATATATATATATATATATTTATAGTTCAAAGTCGAACTTGGCGATATTTGTACGTAACTCATCAAGAAGGGCGAAACTATACCAAGTATTTTTTCCGTTGTGCTTATGCTTCTGCCAGCACGTCGCCTTGATAGTAATTTGACACATTGCATTTAATTAACATATTCTTTGTTAATTAAATGCAATGTGTTAACTCCATGGGGAGAGAATTAGTGGAGGTAATCAAAGCCCCAAAACTTGCCATCTCTTTTAGTTCGTCGTTGGCGTTAATTCTACCAATCAATAATCACCTTGACAGTGATCATAAATAATGCTGACCACACTCTTGATGGATGATGATGATGATGATGATGGTGATGAGGATAATGATGATGATGGTGATGAGGATGCTGATGACGACGACGACGACGACGACGATGATGATGATGATGATGATGTTGATGCTGATGAAGATCAGGCATTTTCTGACGATGATAATTTTGATGATAAGCGGTGTGAAAACCAAGAAAATCCGTAATAAAATATCATCATTCCACTTCATGGCGATATTTATGCTGTGCAAAACGTAACATTAATACGAACAACTGGCGTCATATCGTCCTCACCATCATCATCATCATCATCATCATCACCATCATCATCATCATCATCGTTTTTGTCGTCTTTGTCGTCTTTGTCTTCTTTGTCGTCGTCGTCGTCGTCGTCGCCGTCATCATCATCATCCCCTTCATTACTGATTTCATCGTTATCTCCTCCTCGTCATCGTCGTCATCAAA
>NC_142952.1:4591652-4604152 GCF_046866305.1 Octopus bimaculoides
TGGAAATGGATGTGTGGTGTTTGTATCATATAATATGTATGTATGTATGTGTGTATGTATAGGTGTGTGCGTAAATATATAAGTATGTAAAACACGTATACATATAAGTATATATATATATATATATATATATATATCTACACCTATTTCTCTCTATTTTATCAATGTGTATGCATGTACGTACACATGTATTTATCTTTTTTCCTCTCTCTCACTCACTCTGCCTGTCTGTCTCACATTCTCTATACACACATATATATATATACGTATACACAATTACAGGTATAGATGCAAAAGCACATATATGCACACAAATTTAAATAGACAGACAGACAGACAGACAGACAGATAGGTAGATAGATAGATAGATAGATAGATGGATAGATAGATAGATATATGACATATATATATATATATATATATATATATATATATATATATATATATGTGTGTGTGTGTGTGTGTGTGTGTGTGTGTGTGTGTGGATGCAGATAGATACGAGAAAACATCTATCCAAATACATACATTCACTCACCTACTCATCTACTCACCCAGAGCCTCAAATATACGCACAGAGGCAAATATTAGGATTATATTCAAAATACGAAATTTCATTGTTAACAAAGAGCACATGTGAAAAACATCATTTCTTTGTCATATGCGGACACATACTCCCCATAACGTAATTCCATGAAGAAACGTTCAAACGCTGCACACACAGTATTGTGTAGGTACACTCATCTGCATAAACCAAATCTATTTCTTTTCATATCCATTCGTTATATATATATATATATATATATATATATATATATATATATATATATATATATATATAGTACAGAGAGAGGGAGAGAGAGAGAGAGAGAAGGAGTGAGAATTACAGAAAGACATATATAAATGCATAGATATATATTATTAATACATACTTATACAGATGTAATTATATACATATACACACATAAATATATATATGCGTGTGTATGTCTATGTGTACATGTATAAAATGGTGGTCTAGTCAAACTCTGGCACACATATTTCAGCATGCGCATGCGCAGACATAACACTGGTATGTACGACACTTTCGTATGGAAATACAAACGACTAACTGCGCACAACGTTTAGACATACAAACACATCCATATTTGCGTGTATGTATACCTATATGATTATATACAAGTATATACGTATCCTTATAGGTATGTATACATATACGGATGCGTACATTCGTTTCTTTTGTGTAGAAAATAATTTCAATATATGAACAATTTCCATGTAGACATACATACAGAAAACACACATTTATACATAATATTAATAATACAAACATTTACCCACATACACAAACACATATGTGCATACTTATAGTGTATACTTGAGTCTCTGGATTTACATGTGTGTGTATATGTGTGTGTATATATATATATATATATATATATACATATATATATATATGTATGTATATAGTGGGGCAAGTTATGTGCGTTTGCATCTTTTGAAAGTTTAGTACATATGTATGCATACATCTAGGTATGTATTGTATAAGTTTCTGTTTTTTGTATAGAAAATATTTTCAATGCATGCAGAATTTCAATGTAGATATACATAAAACGGGCAAATAAGTACCCAGCATATCTCTTCTCACATTCAAGGTTATATTTTCGTATATATATACATACATATATATATATATATATATATATATATATATATATATATATATATATATATATATATATATATATATATATACATACATAGATATATATGCATCCATACGTACACACACACACATATATAATGATGCATGACTGTAT
The DNA here is from genome assembly GCF_046866305.1 of Octopus bimaculoides. Taxonomy (NCBI): domain Eukaryota; kingdom Metazoa; phylum Mollusca; class Cephalopoda; order Octopoda; family Octopodidae; genus Octopus; species Octopus bimaculoides. The sequence continues at coordinate 4,593,470 of NC_142952.1, forward strand.
GTATGTGTGTATATATGTACACATGAATGCTTGTTAATATGCGTATACATGTAAAATTGAATATTTTTCCAATGTAGATATTTCTGCAGATTGTCTCTCCAAATATACAGCAATCCATGTAGAAATATCGATGTTATTTTTCGAAATTTCATAGCACTAAACTGAATAGAGAGAAAAACCCCACCACCACCACCACCAACAACAACAACAACCAGATAAATAACAACGGAAGAACTACGAAAGCAAAACGAAAAAGAGTAAAAACGAAAACAAAAACACTACGGTTCTAACTACAATACCAATTGCAGGAACAACAACAACCACAACAAATCTCTGGTTGCATTTCTAAATATTTCTCTGTATATTCCTTGTCTATATTGTTACCAATCACAATGCATGAATCTTTAAAATGGCGAACTACATTTTGCTGATGTTTGCCTATATATATATATATATATATATATATATATATATATATATATATATATATATATGTATATATATATATATGTATATATATATATATATATATATATATATATATATATATATATATATATATATATATATATATATATATATATATATATATATATATATATATATGTATATATATATATATGTATATATATATATATATATATATATATATATATATATATATATATATATATATATATATATATATATATATATATATATATATATATATATATATATATATATGTATTTATATATATATATATATATATATATATATAGTGGGTGTGTGATAAGTAGCTTGCTTACCAACCACATGGTTCCGTGTTCATTCCCACTGCGTGGCACCTTGGGCAAGTGTCTTCTACTATAGCCTCGGGCCGACCAGAGCCTTGTGAGTGAATTTGGTAGACGGAAACTGAAATAAGCCCGTCGTATATATGTATATATATATATATATACATATATATATATATATATATATATATATATATATATATATATATATATATATATGTTACAAATTAAAAGGGTAAAGGTTTATCAATTTATTCATTTATTAATAAATCAACAATTAATAATGTTTACCAAGCCCTTCAGTATGTAAGCACCATTATCGGTGGAAAACTTTTTTAAAAGTTCATATACATTTATAAACATAATTAAGGGATCAGCAAATATTTGCTTCACCACATACCGAAGTTCAGAAATAGCAGCTAAAAAAGCTGAGACTCCAACAGATAGCATTACTTGTAACTCACAAGTTACACACATATATATATATATATATATATATATATATATATATATATATATATATATATATATATGTATGTATGTGTATATGTTTGCGTGTCTGTGTTTGTCCGTCCCCTCCCAACATCGCTTGACAACCGATGCTGGTGTGTTTAAGTATAGAAAAATGTATCAGTATTGTTTTGCATATACTAAGTATGGGAAACTTATAGATATCAATATTAGCTTGATATCTATAAGTTTTCCATACTGAGTATATGTAAAACAATACTGATACATTATTCAGACTAAAGAAAAAGCCCTGTTGACCTAAACGCTTTAAAACCAATTCAAACTATAAAGATCATGGCAATTGTGTTTTGCTGACACTACGAGTTATCTTATCTATCCCGCAATCCTTAATTTCTTTTTCTTTTTGTGGTAGTAGTTTTATTTTAGGGACATTTGCTTGTTATTTCTTCTAGACCCTATTACTATATAGATACAGTCTCATTTCACTAGCATTTATGACATGCATTTCCGTATACCGTGACATCATTCTCTCTCTCCAATATCTATCTTTACCTTAGTTGAAATACTTTTGGTAATTTTCCAAATATGAACTTTCCAAATCTCTATTGTTCCTACGTAATGTTGACCTTTATTATGCCGTTTCGTTGTGGTGTCAGCATCATTATCGCCGATGCTGTTTATAGAATAATATTTATGATTGACTTCATTCCAAGAATTTATCCCACATGTTCAAGACAACAATACAATATTAAAGTGACAACCTAGAAAACTCATAAACCGTGTCATTTCCTCTGCTGCCAGAAACTCCGCAGAGAAACTCCATATTCAATAGAACCAACCTCAATCGATTCGAAGAACGAGAGACGCATTGTCATTGGTTCCGAAGTGGAAATTTTCCAGTTCTTCAATCAAGTGCAGAACCTATTCATAGAATTAACCTTTTCAAGTGAGTGAATATTTCGACGAAGGTACGTTTGCCCTTATTGCAATCCTTAAACATCATTAAATTGAGAAAATGCAGTCAATTTGGATTATAGGTGCAACAGAACCACTACCACCACCACTTCCACCACCGCCACTGCCACCGCCGCGGCCACCGCCACCGCCACCACGGCCACTGCCGCCGCCACCACCGTCGCTAACTCTGCTGTTGCTGCTGCTACTACTACTACTACTACTACTACTACTACTACTACTACTACTACTACTACTACTACTACTACTACTACCACAGTCTGAGCTGACACTACAGAATCCCTACAGTTTATGAGAGTGCGTGCCACTATTTTTGTGCTCCGACACTGCACGACAACCGCTGTTGGCTTATTTAATTCCCCGTAACTAAGTTGCTCTCCAAATGAGACCAATAGAATAATAGGTCCCAAACTTTTAATTAAAGCAACATCTGTACGCGATTAAACAACCTTTCAAGGCAGAATCCCAGCATGGTCGCGGTCTAATGACCGAAACAAATGAAAAATAAAAGCTAAATACTTCGCAAAAAATGGCGCAGGAATTACAAGTGTTAAGTGCCCTGCCACTGGTCAGCTTTATTTCAGGGATATTTGGCTGTAGTTTCTAGCAGATCAAACAACGTTGTAAATGCTGTCACGTTGGCTGAAATCAAAGCCATTTCTCATCAGCCAGATTATTTTTTCAACTGCATAACGTAAAAGACTATAATATTCGTAGCCAAACGAGTTCCACATGAAACATATTTTACGGGTGGAGGGCTGTGTGACTAAAATATCTATAGGAGTGTTACAGGTTATAGTGATCGGGGGTGAATGGGCGGGAAAGACATAAAAGCTTTGTCGGGGTGGATGCAAAAATTAATGAGAATGTTGCATGTATCGACCGCATATTCTGAAATATTATTCAAAATGAAAATAAAATGGTGTAGAAAATTTATAGACATACACACACAGACTAATGTATAATACACATATAAACATATACACATATTTCCTCACATATTCACACACGTGCACTCCTATATGTATAAATATAAAAATACGCATATACCCACACCACCATATACTTATACACACACATACTCAGACGTGAGCACACACACATAAACACATACACACACATATATATGCATAAGTGCATATACATGCATATATATATATATATATGTATATATATATATATATATATATATACATTCATTTACATACATAAACGTTAATATATATATATATACGTATATACATGTATATATACTTACACACACACACATACACACACACACACATACACACACACACACACACACACACACACACACACACACACACACACACACATATATATATATATATATACAGTATTCGTATTAGGTAGGTAGGTTAGTGTGTATGTAAGTGTGCATGTATGTAGATATATAAATATATAAACATAAAAATATCTATCTATAAATATACATATATGCATATATATGTATGTATGTCTATACATATGTATGTATGTATATATAAATACATATGCCTACACAGTCGCTGTAAATATAGAACGATCTGTACAGAATATTTCAATGTTTCTTTCTTAATTTCTGTCTCTCTACACATGCATATATACATAAGTATACATATGCATATATACATAAGTACATACATGTGCATGTACATTTGTGCATATTCATGCTCGCAAGTGTGTGTGCGTGTATATATGGATATATATGCAAGAGTCCGGACACACGCTTACTCATATCGCACGCATTGCAATTCTATATACTTCACTGCCCACGCTCCCGTGTGTAGTTGTGTGAGTGTGTGAGTGTGAGTGTGTGAGTGTATGCTTGCGTAAGCGGGTGTGTGTTTGTGTGTAAGAGTGTGTTTGTGATATGCAAACAGCATCCGTATCACCAAGATACATGTATAAATGAAATTATATACGTAGTAAATATAAATAGGTGTTAATGTGTTTACCTGTTTAACTATCTCGTCTCGTGAAGGTGCATGGCTCAGTGGTTAGAGCGTGAATCCGGACCGGGCTGCGTGTTGTGTTCTTGAGCAAGACACTTTATTTCTCGTTGCTCCAGTTCACTCAGCTGTAGAAATGAGTTGCGTCGTCACTGGTGCCAAGCCGTATCGGCCCCTTTGCCTTTCCCTTGAACAACACTGGTGGCGTGGAAAGGGGAGGCTGGTATGCTTGGACGTCTGCTGGTCTTCCATAAACAACCTTGCCCGGACTTGTGTCTGGGAGGGTAACTTTCTAGGTGCGATCCCATGGTCAGTCATGACCGAAGGGTGTCTCAGATATCTCGTCTCTGATTGAACTATACGCATATCCCATCTCTCTCTCTTTCTCTTTCTCTAACATTTCTTTTTATACATATGTGCACATATGCATAGATACAATCGCATAGATAGATAGATAGATAGATAGATAGATAGATAGATAGATAGATAGATAGATAGATAGATAGATAGATGTGTGTGTCCGTGTCTTTCTGTCTGTTTGTCCTCATCACAGCTTCACAACATGTACTGGTGTGTTTACGTCCCCGTAACTTAGAGGTCCGACGAAAGAGAATGAGTACTAGCCTTTAGAAATTATAAATTCTGGGATCGAATTGTTCGCCTAACAATCCTTCAAAGTGGTGCCCCAGAATGGCCGAAGTCAAATGACTGAAACAAGTAAAAGAATAAAAGAATATATATACATATATATATATATATATATATTATATTTGTAAGTTTTTATGTATACATATGTAAATATATATATATATATATATATGTGTGTGTGTGACAGAGAGAGAGAGTATGTGCATGCGCGCGCGCACGTGTGTGACAAATCATAAATAATGGTCATTACCAATATTTTATTGTAAATTTGACTTACAGCTACTTTCAGCAGTCACACTGTTCTGGTTGTAACAAACCAGAACACTTATAGATTGCGAGAGGTTGCAACACACACACACACACACACACACACACACACACACACATGAGTGAGTGTGTGTGGACAAGCTGATGCATGCGCGTGGGTAAGCTTATGTATGCGTATGATTATAAACTGTATCATGTTTAGAAGTTTAGCCAAGACAAGTTGTATTTCTATACAACATGTTGACGGGCAGGATAAATGGTATCATCTCTATAGCTCCCTAATCCTCACGTTGGGATCTGTTCAACAATCTAGCGCCCTCTTTAACCTTTCCAAACAGATATTGTTGTAGCGCCACTATTAATATCTTCTTTAGTAAATCGCATTTATCGATCCGCATATATTAACTCGTTCTTGGCAGGTAATTTAATTCAGAAATAATTGGCACTTTGACTTCTTTTGATAGCATGCTACAATTCACTGTAGTATTGGATAAATATATAGGTTTATATACACAAAACACTGTATATGGACAAATGATCTTGTCTGTTCATACAATATCATACAATATTCTAATGCGGCGAGCTGGCAGAAACGTTAGCACGCCGGGCAAAATGATTAGCGGTATTTCGTCTGTCTTTATGCTTTGAGTTCAAATTCCGTCGATAGCATTAATGAAACATGTGCTGTCCACAGAAGTGCACACTGGTACAGAGTGAAATCACAAATGAAATAAAAGACGCAAGTTATGATAATGATGATGCTGATGGTGATGATGACGAAGACGACCACGACCACGACAACAACAACAGCAATAACAACAACTCTATTGCGGAAAGCTAAGATTTTGAGCTCGGAGCTTGGGTATTGAGTGTCTTTCTCGATAAGATAACATCCGAGTACTAAAGCATGTAATTTACGGAAAGCCACCCTGTGAAACATCTGACAACGGATTGTTGACCGCTCTCACAGAATCAACATGAGCAAGTAAGACCGAGAGCTCTGAAAAGTAATAATAATAATAATAATAATGATAATAATAATACTAATAATAATAATAATAATAATGATAATAATAATAACGAGAAGAAGAAGAAAAAGAAGAAGAAGAAGGAGAAGGAGGAGGAGGAGGAGAAGAAGAAGAAGAAGAAGAAGAAGAAGAAGAAGAAGAAGAAGAAGAAGAAGAAGAAGAAGAAGAATACAGGAACCATAAACAAGGATAACATTTATAATAATAATATTTCATCGTTAAGGGTCAGGTGTTTTCCTCGCCAGTTGTGTGTTTTTTTAACTCGAAGAAGTTCATTAGCAAACGATACACCATATATAACGTGATAAAGTGAAAAATGACAAGAAAAAATTTAGAAAGCAATAGAGAGTGAGGAAAAGCGAGCAACAAAGACAACAAGAAAAAAAAAACAGTCCATCAATAACAGTTTTAGAACTACAACGTCAACAAGAACAACAATGCAAATTGTAATAATAACAAAAAGAGCAAAAGTTAGTGAGAGATTACAAAAAAAAAAAAAAAAAAAGAAAGAAACATCCGAAAAGAAAAAAAAACCGCTTCGGGAGCAAAATAGGAATATAATACGAAAAACTATATTACAATATATACAAAAAGGTAAGAGCGATGGATTCAATGAGATCATAATGATGATGATGGTGATGATGATTATATTGAAGATGATGATATGATGATGATGATGATGACGACGACGATGATGACGATGATGGCGGTGTTGGTGATGGTGGTAATTTTGACAGAAATGATGGTGTAGGTGATGGTTGCAATGATAAGGAAAATTAGCGATGAGGAGTAGGAGATGGAAGTGAAGGAGAAGAAAAGATGGAGGAGGATTTGCGGTTGTGATGGTAGAGACGGATGGAGATGAAGCAGTAGGAGGGGAGAGGATGAGAAGTAGAAGATGGAATGACAAACATACAAAGACATTAAAAGAATGAGAAGCATCACGTGTTTTGCATGAAATCGATTTTACAAATCGCCTGAACATGTTTTTTCGGTTTTTATGTTTATCTTCCATGATACGTGCATTGATGCTGATGTATATATATATATATATATATATATATATATATATATATACAAATACATATACATGTATATACATATATATTTATATATATACATAAATATATATATATATATATCTATATATATACACATATATACATATATACATATATATGTATATAGATATGCACATATGTATATATATATATATATATATATATATATATATATATATATATATATATATATATATATATATATATATATATATACATATATATATACATATGTATATATATAATTATATATAATTATATATACAGATGTTAATTATATCTCTCAATATTAACAATAGTGAACTATGCTAAGCCATGTGTATGTGCGTGTGTGTTTGCCAATATCCGTAAACTTCTGAAGCCGTACGGTAATAAAAATTTACATTGGTTTTGTGAAAAGTTTGGTTCATTCGTCCAATATTTATTCTAATCTCAATAGACTGACTTTTTCGCTAGATGTACGTGCGTACGTACTTCCGCGCTCGAGTTATTGTATATATATATATATATATATATATATATATATATATATATATATATATATATATATATATATATATGTATGTATGTATATATATATATGTATATATATATACAGAGAGAGAGAGAAGGAGAGAGAGGGAGATGGAGAGAGTGATAGAGAGAGAGGGGGAGAGAGAGAGCTAAATAGTGAGTACCTGTAGCAGAAACAGCTGTAAGTTAATTGTGTTCAGGGCACAATTTCCGATTCCCTATCATTTACATGTGTGTATGCGTTGTGTGTGTGTGTCTGTCTGCCCGCTTGCGTCTGCGTGTGTTTGTGTCTTTGTCTCTGTGTGTGTGCGTGCGTCAGTGTGTGAAATGTGAAGTGCGTAGCTTTATGGCGTTACATTTCTTCCATTGTTTACAATTGTTTCAATAACTTGCTGAGTGACACGTCATGTCCAGAGACGAGGAGGATCAGAACAATTTAGTCATGTGTATTATCTCTTCCATATTCTATAATAGCACACCAGTAATATTTTAATCATAACCGATCTGAGAAATATAGCATCGGCTATATATTTTTATTATCATTTATCATTAAGTGACTGCTAGTGTTGTTTAATATGCTTTACATTTTACGGATGGCCGCTTCGCCGTGATCATCCATGTGTACAGATATGATGTGTGATTGGTCACATGCATGCTATATAAGCATTTGTACACCATGGAATAAATATGATGACTAAACTGAACTCTTATCAATATTCATATTCAGAGACGGAAGTAAAACCTCAGGGATTTTCTTTAAACACAATTCAACGGCAGAAATGCCCTTTTATACAGATAACCGCCAATCTTGTGAATGAAATTTAAGGGAAAACTAATTCTTAAAGCGATCACTACACTTAAACACATGCACACACAGATACACACGCGTGCACACATACACGCATACACACATACACGCATACACACATACACAATATAAGTGTGTGTGTGTGTGTATTGTTGATCTCATATGAATTATATAATCTTTCGAATAAATGCGAAATAATTCTATTCTGAAACAAATGTCTTGTAAGTACACGCCATAGTGCTATGCGAAATAGCATGTTAAGAATGTAATTATTGTGTTGAAAAACTATTTGGATATTTACAAGCTATAATTTAAAGCTGTATGTGATGTGCTTTAAAACAATTACTCCTTACAAAAGTAAATTATACACACATTCAGTTTCAGATCTGAAATGTTTAGCAACTGCAACTACGTTGAGATTGATTAGATATCTGGCAGCCTTTGACCTCCTTTATGTTACATTACTTTACACCAGCTAGATTAATTACGATTTAATTTAATTACGACAAAAGGGACGAAAATCTTGGTCTTATAAATTTTCTTTTCTTTCTTCTCTTTCGATTCTTTGCATAGAAATTGCTTCGAGGTTTTCTTCCGCATTTTTCTACATGTATCCACTTAAGCAATCGTTCACGTTTTCACATAGGCCTAACAGGATACACTGAGACTCAAAGATTAATTCGAGAAACATGGCATGTTATAAAAATCCGCCAATTTATTGCATCTCCACATAATGAAACTATTATGTAGTTCTAATTTGCAAAGCACTCATAGATGAGTGCTTGCGTATCAATCTACGTACTCGTTAGTGCTTCCCCAAAACGCAACGCTCCTTGGCTTTTATTAACAGTAAGCCATGTATTTATTTGAACTACTTCTACTTATATATATGTATATATACTTAAATATATGTATTTTTGTGTCTATGTTTCGCCCTGCACCATCGCTTGGCAACATATGTTGGTGTGTTTACGTTCCCGTAACTTACCGTTTCGGCAAAAAGTGATCGATAGAATAAGTACTAGGCTTATAAAGAATAAGCCCTTGGGGTCGATTTGTTCGACTAAAGGTGGTGCTCCAGCATGGCCGCAGTCAAATAACTGAAACAAATAAAAGAATAACAGAACATATGTGTGTACACACGTACATCCACGCACGCGCCCAAGCAATGATATATACCACTTACAATATTGCTCTTACATTGTAGCGAAATGGTACTTCTCGGTGTCTGTTGATGTATTTATACATACGTGCGTATGTATGTATATATGCAAATATGTATAAATATGTATAGATGCTTCTCTGCGTGAGTGTGTGGGTATGTGCGCACCTTTTCGTAAGCAATTTTATACTTATTCGCATAAATATACCGAGATACAAATATATTTCCGTTTCTGTATCTATAATTTGTATTCATGGTTATAAAAATTGTATGTATAAACGCACCGCATACCCATGCACACAATCGTACCACATTTATAACCATGAATATAATTATTCAGATACACAAATGGAAATATATTTGTATCTACCTATATTTATGCAAACATACAAAATTGCATAAGAAAACGCGTGCGCACACCCACACATTCACATACATCTATTCACACACACCTCTCTCTCTCTCTCTCTCTCTCTCTCTCTCTCTCTCTCTATATATATATATATATATATATATATATATATATATATAGAGAGAGAGAGAGAGAGAGAGATAGGTAGATAAATATATAGATAGATTTACATATATTCACACACTCATATATATATATGTATATATACAAAGACAGAGAGAGATAGAGCTAAATAGTTATAGATATATACACATATATAGACACGAAGATGCACACAAGTACAGAGGCACACTTAAAGTTCAGGAACAAAAGTAGATATAGGCTAAAACGTTTTTTAGATAAATTGTTATTTCGAATTTTTCCTTTTATTTCGTTTTATGTTTTCCACTGTTTAAAGTAAAACAAAATTTTAAAAATGTATTTCTCTGTTTTAATCCGCAAGTAATTTCGGATTATAAATAAATTTATCTAATTCTAATCCTTTCTCGAAGAATTCTTAATACTTAAATAACTTTACATATATTTTGTATATTATATAGAATCTTCTTATAGAAACGTGATGGGAAAAATTCCTTTAACGGAAACTTAAACTCGATTTTATAGCATTGC
>NC_142952.1:4609152-4614152 GCF_046866305.1 Octopus bimaculoides
AGAAATAAATACTACAATGAACGAGAACGGTGGACGACGCCATATTTATTTTTATTCTACGAAATATAAAGGAACAACTGAACAACAACACTTTTTATCCGTTGTGCTGTCCACTACGTCTAAAGAATTATGCATGGTGACTGACGATTAAAGGTCTATCAACACAGATGTATTTGGTAGGAGTGACTGATCTAAGGTCAAGTAATAATAAACAAAACAAAGACAACAATACGAAGAAGTTCATCATTGAATTGTATGAATAAGTAGATGGATCATTCGTTTCATTAAATCCATTGTAAATTAGTGAGAATGGTTCGATAATTCACATTGTGTTAAATGTCAGGAACATTTAATATTTGACGGTGTGAATGTATATGTGTGGGGGGAAGGTAGCGAGCTGACAGAATCGTTAGCGCGCCGAGCAAAATGCTTAGTGGTACTTTGTCTGCTGCTACATTCTCTTTAGTCTATGCGTTCTGAGTTCAAATTCCGCCAGGGTCGACTTTGCAGTTCATCAATCCGAAGTCAACAAAATAAGTACCCGTTGTTGGACTCAGCGTCTCCCCTGAAATTGCTGCACTTGGGTCAAAAGGTGAAGCCAATATTATGCTGTATGGTTATGAAGTTCGTTTTGCAATCACGTGATTTTGGGTATAGTTCCACAGCACAGAAACTTGGGCATGTGTCGTCTAATGCTGCATCGGTGCACCTGGTGCATGATATCTTCTGAATGAATTTAATATGCGAGAAGTGTAGAAACCCTACGCACGCACGCACACACACACACACACACACATACACACACACGCACACACACATATATATATATATATACTTTATTTAAAAGCAGCAGAAATATAACAAAAAAGCCGTTACTATGAGTTTCACGTTCCCGTTCATCGGACAGTTTTGTTAGAACAAAACTGTCCGATGAACGGGAACGTGAAACTCAGAGTAAGTCTTTTGTTATATTTCTACTGCTTTTAAATAAAGCATATTACTCTACCTCTGGTATTTGAGTACTCTTTTTTCCACCTTGTTGCACATTTCATGTGCTTAGTCCGGTATATATATATATATATATATATATATATATATATATTTTAATCGATTTAAATTTCCTTTCTATTTGAAAATTAGTTATGAAACACCTGTAGTCATTTTATTATCTTTATCTTATAATATTTACTTTGTTTTATATTATACTCATTTATTGTGCTTTTAATTATTAATTTTTTCTATATGTGATAGTGGATTTTCATCGATGAGTTCTTGAAACTTGGTTATTTTCCCCAAAGCTATATATCTATCTATCTATCTATATATATATATATATATATATATATATATAGATATATATATATATATGTTGTTGTGTCGGGAACTTTACCGGTGAGTGTGTTAGATAATAAGGCACTAAAAGAGGATGACTCTCCCCAGACACAACGAAATAAGCTTCAACACGCGAACTCACATAAAGAATCTTGCAAACCAAATCGAAAATCGAAATATATATATATGTATATATATAGTTGTGGGGTAATCACATTAAACACTTGTCCAATGTGCCACGTACTGAGCCCAACATTACCAGCATCATCATTATCATCATCATCCTCATCATCATCATCGTCGCCGTCGTCGTCAGCAGCAGCGTCGTTGTCCTCGTCCTCCCGTTCGTCAAAAATCATTAGAGAGGACATTATGACTGCAATAATGGCTACCGTCTCCAGGCAAAAACTTCGTTTTGATTTCTATCTCTCCCTGTCTCTCTCTCCCCATCTCTCTCTCTCACTCTCTCTCTCTCTCTCTCTCTCACTCTCTCTCTCTCTCTTTCTCTCTCTCTCTCTCTCTCTCTCTTTATCGGTATTTCGTATGAATTTTATTTGGTTTTGTATTTGTTTTTCCTTTTTGTTTTAGTATGTGTGTTTCTTTTTTTCCTTTTCGTCTCTTAATAATATGAAGAGGAAATTTCATGTCTGTGTGAATAATCCATTATTTTAATTATTTCTCTTCCTTCAACTCTTTCTTCTTCTTCTTCTTCTTCTTCTTCTTCTTCTTCTTCTTCTTCTTCTTCTTCTTCTTCTTCTTCTTCTTCTTCTTCTTCTTCTTCCTCTTCAACACCTACTGATTCATTAATGTCATTAATATCGATATCGTCATCATCATCTTCATCATCACCATCATCATCATCACCATCATCATCATCATCATGATCACCATCATCATCATCATCATCATCGTCATCATCATCATCATCATTTTTATCATGATCATCATCATTATCGTCGTCGTCATCATCATCATCATCATCATCATTTTTATCATTATCATGATCATGATCATGATCATGATGATGATGATGATCATCATCATCATCATCCTCATCCTCATCGTCAATTTCGTCGACATCGTCATCATCGTAACCGTCATCATCATCATCATCAGTGACATTATCAGTATTGCCAATATCATCATCGTTGCCAAAATTATAATCAACTTGATCATCATCATCATCATCATCCTCATCATCATCAACATTGTTCGCAACAAGATTATCAAACCTTATTATCTTCATCATCATCTTCTTCATCAGCATCATCATCGTCTACATCACCATGATCGTCGTCATCGTCATCATCATCAACAGCACCATCGTCGTCATCATTATCATCACCACCATTATCATCAGCATCATCATCATCATCATCATTGATGCGTTACAGTCTACAGACTACATAACCTACCTTTACTATTTTTCAGTTGAATTCCTCTGCAAATTTCTTAATGCATTCGTATTATCATCACATGTTAAAAAGTAACCATCATCACCACCATCATCATCATCGTCGTCATCATCATCATCGTCGTCATCATCATCATCGTCGTCGTCGTCATCATCATCATCATCATCATCATCATCGTTGTCGCGATCATCTCCATCATCATCATCATCTTCATCATCATCATCATCATCGTCGTCATCATAATCATCATCATCATCATTATCATCATATGTTGAGACGAACGGACGTCGTCGCCAAACTTCTGCAATAGTAATAATAATAATAATAATAATAATTATAATAATAATAATAATAATAATAAATATAATAATAATAATAATAATAATAATAATAATAATAATAATAATAATAATAATAAATATAATAATAATAATAATAATAATAATAATAATAATTATAATAAATATAATAAATATAATAATAATAATAGTAACAATAATCTTATCGGCTATTACCTGAGGGGAAAATAAATCGTCATTACTATTTTGTTTTCCCTCCAGTTTTATGAAAATATTATCTTTCAGGTTGTTTTTAGGTTTCTCAATATTATCCAAAAAGTGAACAATGTTTTCTCTTCAGACATTTGTTAAATGCCATTTGTCCTTTTAGATGAAATGTCCTTCGATGTAGCAGAAAGAGAAACTCTTTACAGCCCGGGCAGCAAAACCACGATAACCAAAAAGTTACATTTAAAAATACTATGTAATTCTTTTACTCTTTTACTCTTTTACTTGTTTCAGTCATTTAAACTGTTGCCATGCTGGAGCACCGCCTTTAGTCGAGCAAATCGACCCCAGGACTTATTCCTTGCAAGTCTAGTACTTATTCTATCGGCTAACTTACGGGGAGGTAAGCACACCACCATCGGTTGTCAAGCGATGTTGGGGGGACAAACAGACACACAAACATATACACACTCATATATATATATATATATATATATATATATATATGCATATATACGACGGGCTTCTTTCAGTTTCCGTCTACCAACGTGCCACCATCTTCCTATCCCCGTCCTCCGATTCTCCTCCCGTTGTCCCTTCCCATCTTCACCCCCTCGTCCTCCTCCTCCTCTCGCCCCCCCCCAACAGTCATCCGCGCTCATACTTCCTTGCCCCCTCCCCCTACTGGACATCATCACCTGTATTAACTACAGCAGCGGCAGCAGATCCACCACCACCATGACCACCACCACAATCCTCTTCCGACCCATCATCAAAATCACCATCGTCCTCATCGTCGTCCTAATCACCATCACCATCACCATCGTCATCATCATCATCATCGTCATCGTCATCATAACCATCATCATCATCATAACCATCATCATCATCATCATCATCACCATCATCATCATCATCATCATCATCAATTTCATCATCAATATCCTCTCCATTAATCTCACCAATATCCTAATAACCGTCCTCCCAAACATGACCACTACCACCGCCACCGACACCACCACCGACACCACCACCACACAACTAACAACAACAACACTAGCACCACAACCACCATCACCACCGCCACCACCACCACCACCAACCCCTATTATAAACATCACCACCACAACAACCACCACCACCACCACAACCGCTTCAACCTTTACCACAACTACAACCACCGTAATCCCAACCACCATCAGAACTGCAACTACCACCACTAACGCGACCACTACCACAACCACCACTACCACAACCACCACCACCACCAGCACCACCCTTCCTACCCTCGTGTGTATCTACAATACCAGAGAACTCCTTATTGAAACATTCATTGTCTCATTTTGGCATTCTTCTTGTTTATCTCTCATTTATCCGATTACCGAAATCCAATCAGCATTAGAGAAATAGCCGGACAATTCTCATTAGTAAATTACGTCTGACGTCATCGGAATCGTCATGGATACGAGAGACTAAGCAAGTCAACATGGCTTCCCCTTATATACGTACACAACCATTCTGATGTCACTACTTCACCGATTGAGGCTCCTCTCACCATTTCTTCGGAGGACAACAGCAGCAGCAGCGACAGCAGCAGCGACAGCAGCAGCGGCAGCAGCAGCAGCGACAGCAGCAGCAGCAGCAGCAATAACAAGAGGGGAAGTAGGAGGTGTTATTATTGTCGTTGTTGTTGTTGCCGGTGTGTGTGTGTGTATATATACGTGTGTGTGTGTGTGTGTGTGTATGC
>NC_142952.1:4619152-4634152 GCF_046866305.1 Octopus bimaculoides
TTTCTAAAAGAATAACTTCAACACACACAAATACACACACAGGTATATGCGCCAACACAAGCACACACACACACACACACACACACACACACACACACACACACACACACACACACACACACACACACACACACATATATATTTGCAAATATACCATTTATATGCATATATATATATAATTATGCAGCATATTGTGGGCGTTGAATACATACATATATAGATCGCTAGCCACCACGCATTCCTTATTTTCTCTCTTTGTTTCTTTCTGTGTTCCATTCTGTAGAGGAGCGTAGGCTCGAAACGTTAAATGACTTTTTCATATCCCGAGCGTTATACTAATACATCTGTTTGTTGTCCACACCACCCGTCTTCGTATTTTGTTTTTTCGTGAATTCTCCCCTATATATAAATGTATATATATATATATATATATATATATATATATATATATATATATATATATATATATATATATATATATATATATATAAGATAATAAGAGTGAAAAAACTACAGAAGGCTTGTATTACATGGTTAAAGTATATATTTAAATTATGACAGAAAAATGTTAGAAAAATATTATAAAATCTTTTTGGTATATAAACATTGTATTTTGAGAAATAACCGGTTTCGTGTTGTCTTTTCAAATTTCTCTACTTCATTGTAACGTGTTCGTTCCATACACTTTCACCATTAATGGCTTAATGACCTTCCCATCTGAACACAAAGCAAATATGTATATATATATATATATATATATATATATATATATATGGGAGAATATACAAATAATAACAACAGACGAGGACAGGTGGTGTAAATAACAAAAGGATATATTAGTATGACGCTCGGGAATACGGAAAGTCTTTGACGTTTCGAGCTACGCTCTTCAACAGAAAGATTACGGAGACAAGGAGAAAAACACGGAGAAAAAAAATTGAATAGTGTTCAGTCAACGGTCAATCATAATAATGGCCGATCATAACAATGGCTGACCGGAAGTTAGAAATTCTTTTTTCAGGAGAGCTAATAAAGGGGGAGATAACAAACGGTGATCGGGAACGAGGGGCTGTGTGTGGAAGGTAGAATGCTGGTGATCTTGACGTATGTAGTGGGAAAATGGGGAAGGGAGGAAGGGAGAAAGTAGTTGGTCAGTTGTAGTGTGTGCGTGGTGTGATGCGAGGGTATTGGTGTGGTGTGATGTGAGGGTGTTGGGAGGTGGGGAAGGCATGGGTGGAGTGTGGATTAGGCTGAGGGTGGGGTAGAGGTAGGGGTCTGTGGGTAGGGTGGGGTATGTGGGTAGGGGTGGGTGGTGGGTGTAAGGAATTGGATGGGGTGGAGTGGGAAGGTAGAGTAGGAGTGTGTTGGGTGTGGTGGGATGAGCTTATGAGGGGGTGTTGACGAGGAGGGAGAAGGGGAAGGTGGATGTAAGAGAGGGGGAAGATGGGTATGGGAGGGGAGAGGAAGAGAGGAGAGAGGGTGGGTATAAGAGAGGGAAGGTGGATTGAGAGAGGGGGAAGGGGGGTATGGGGGGAGAGAAAGAGGGGGAAGGTGGGTATGGGGGGAGGTGGGTATGGGGGAGAAAGAGAGGAAGAGAAAGAGAGTGAGAGAGAGGGAAGAGGGGTATGGGGGGAGAAAGAGAGGAAGAGAAAGAGAGTGAGAGAGAGGGGAAGAGAGTGAGAGAGAGGGGAAGAGAGTGAGAGAGTAAGGGTGAGAGAGTAAGAGTGTAGAGAGTAGGAGAGTAAGAGTGTAGAGAGTAAGAGTGAGAGAGGGGGGAGTACGAGAGAAGAGAGTGAGAGAGAGTGAGAGAAAGAGTAGGGGTGAAGAGAAGTGGGAGTGGAGAGAAGTAGGAAGAGAAGTTGGAGTGAAGAGAAGTAGGAAGAGAAGTGGGAAGAGAAGTAGGAATGAAGAGAAGTAGGAATGAAGAGAAGTAGGAAGAGAAGTAGGAGTGAAGAGAGGTGAAGAGACGTACAAAGAAGTAGGAGTCGGAGCAGGAGGTGGGGGAGGGGAGAGATGGGTGGTAGGAAGGAGGGTGGGGGAGAGAGACAGGAGGAGGGGGTTAGATGAAGAGTGGAGGGGAGTTGAGCCCAGCTGGCGCAAAGGAGCGAAGATAGAAGTTTAATCCCTGTTCACGGCGCAAACGGGAGTCCGGATGGCCCCTGTGCATGGACAATCCAAACACAGGCAGGTGTTGCCGCAAGGAGTGGCCGGCAGAACGGAAGTGGCGTGACACCGGGGTGTCATTGCCGACGTTGATGTCTCGGAGGTGTTCCGCGAATCGGTCGGCCAGGCGGCGCCCCGTTTGTCCGATGTACAGAGATTGGCAGAGAGAGCAGGAGAGGCAATATATGATGTTGGTAGACGTGCAGGTGAAGGAGTCGGTGATGCGATAGGGTCGGTGATTGGTGCTGGTGAGGAGGGTGGTGTTGGAGAGGTAAGGGCAAGTGCGGCAGCGTGGGCGGGAGCTGGGGAACGAGCCAGGTTGGGAGGTTGGGTTGGGGAAGAAGCTGTGGTCCAAGAGGTCCCGTAGGTTGTGGGCTCGTTTGAAGGAGGGGAGGGGTCGATTAGGGAAGATGTGGGAGGTGGAGGGGTCGGACTGGAGGCGCCGAAAAGCTCGGAGAATGGAGCGTTGGAGGGGTAGGGTGGTGGGATGGAAGGTGAGGGGGAAAAGGGAGGCGGGAAACGGCAGGGCGGGTTCGGGGGGAGAGAGCAGCTGCACGGTCCACAGAACGTGCTCTGGCAAGGGCGGTGTGGATGGTGGTGGGTGGATATCCACGCAGGCTAAAGTGGTGAGCCATGAGTTGAGACTGAGTCTCAAAGTCATGGCTGTCGCTACAAAGTCTGCGTAGACGGAGGAATTGGGAATAGGGGATGGAAAGTTTTGTGTGTCTAGGGTGAGAGGAGGAGAAGTTGAGATAGGAGTGTGAGTCTGTGTGTTTGTAGTGGATGGAGGTGCTAAGGGCGGAGTGGAGGATGCTGACCGAAATGTCGAGAAAGGGGACAGAGGTGTCAGAGACAGTACAGGAGAAGTGGAGGGCAGGATGGAAAGACTGAACGAAAGAGAGGAACGAGTCAAGATGTTCGCGGGAGAGTGAGGTGGCACCGATACAGTCGTCGATATACCGACCGTATAGTTCGGGAGTAGGACCAGTGAAACTGGAGAATATTTGGGCCTCAACATAACCAACGAAGAGGTTCGCGTAGTTGGGGCCCATTCTCGTCCCCATGGCCACTCCCGAGGTTTGCTGGTAGATATCTCCCGCGAACGAGAAGCAGTTGAGAGATAGGACAAGTTCGGCCAGACGAATGAGTGTGGAGGTGTCGGGTTGTGGGTTGGGGCGTTGGTCTAGAAAAAACTTCAGGGCACGCAGCCCCTCGTCGTGGGGGATCACTGTATAGAGGCTCTGGATGTCTAGAGTGAAGAGAAGCTTAGAAGGGCCGGGAGGGAAAGAGAAAGAGTTGAATAGACGAAGCGCGTGGTTAGTGTCATGAATGTGGGAAGGGAGAGAAGCCACTAGGGGAGCGAGGACACGGTCTAGGTATTTTGAGATAAGCTCGGTGCGGCAGTATATATATATACATATATATATGTATATATATATATATATATATATATATATATATATATATATATATATATATATATATATATATATATATATATATATATACATACATACATATATGCATACATACTTATATATATATAGTGAGGGCACGAGGCTTAGTGGTTAGGGCATTCGGCTCAAAAGCGTAAAGCGGTGAGTTAAATTCTCAGCGTTGTATCCGTTAGTAACAAGACACTTTATTTCACGATGTTGCATCCGCTCAGGTGGCAAAAATGAATAGTGCTTGTAGTTTGAAGGGCCGGCCTTCTCACACCTTGTGTCACGCTGAGTTTCCTCGAGAACTACGTTAAGGGTACACGTGTCTGTCGATCGCGCAGCCAATTCCACGTTGACTTCACGAGGAGGCTGTTCGCTGATCGTATCAGTTGAGACCCTCGTTCTCGGACCCGACGGAGTGCTCCTATAAACATTTATATTAATACCTAAACATATATATACACATATATGTGAGTGTATGTATGTATCTATGTATGTATATAGCAAGTGATGGTTTCATAATAATAGTGACTTCGATAGATACTTTTTTTTACAGCAGACATTTCATATTGAATGACATTATCTCAGTTGTCACCATCTTTTAGTGTAAAATGGGCGTGACAAATGTATTCCGTCTTCACTCCACCATCCAGGTCATTAACCAATGATAATAATAATAATAATAATAATAATAATAATAATAATAATAATAATAATAATAATAATGATAATGATAATGATAATGATAATAATAATAATGATGATGATGATGATAATAATAATAATAATAATAATAATAATAATAATAATAATAATGATAATAATAATAATAATAATAATAATAATAATAATAATAATAATGATAATAGTAGTAATAATAATGACAGTAATATTAATCATGACAATAATAATAATAATAATAATAATAATAATAATAATAATAATAATAATAATAATGATAATAATAATAAGGATAATGAGGTTCGGTTTGATGATGATGATGATGATGATGGTGGTGAATAAAAGGAATAAAATAATGCAAGAACACGACAAACAATATGCAAAATAAATATATTTCGATAAATAATATAATAAATAACAAATAAATGCGATGCAATTATAAATCAATTTATTCGTTAGTGCTTCTAATTTATTTCTAAATTATATTTGCCATGAACGATCCATACAGCTGAGGATTGGTCCATAATTAAGGAAATATTTCTTCGAATTTAGGAGTGGAGCTTTCGTTACCAGAGAAAATAATTGGTTGGAGCAATATTTCACTCTCATTTTTTTTTTTTGTTACTATAGTGAATGTATTTTTTTTTTTGTAATATTTATTTGTTTTTATTTTATCGAATATTTCTTCTAGAAAGTTCCTCGTTCTTCAGTCTGCTAGGTATTATGCAAAGGGGTCTCGTGACGGTTTCGCTAATGCTTATTCCATTTTACTTTGCAAATATGTTACAGTAATGGAACATTCTGACCGTTCTAGCGAAAAGTCATAAAGCATCGATGCGTTGGTTGCTAGAACTGCTAGAAATAGCAGCCACATATTTCTGACAACACGTTAAGGGAAAGTACATTGAAGGATATTATCTAATACCGACTCCAATATATATATATATATATATATATATATATATATATATATATATATATATATATATATATATATATATATATATATATGTATGTATGTATGTATGTATGTATGTATGTATCTATCTATCTATCTATCTATCTATCTATCTATCTATCTATATATACATATATATGTGTGTGTCTATATACACACATATATCTATCCTTCTATTTATAGATTGCTAACCACTACACACACTTTTTTCTCTCCTTGTATCTCTTTTTGTTTCTTTCTGCGTTCCTTTCTGTGGAAGGGCGTAGGCTCGAAACGTTGAAGACTTTTTTCAATTCCCGAGCGTTATAGTAATACATCTATTTGTTTTCTACACCACCTTTCTTTCTCTGTTGTTTTTTTGTGAATTCTCCCTATATATATATATATATATGCGGGTGTGTGTGTGTGTGTGTGTGTGTGGGTGTGTGTGTGTGTGTGTGTGTGTGTGTGCGTGCGTGTGCGTATGAGTGTGTGTGGGACTCTGTGTGTGTGACATGCATGCCGGGCGAAATGCTTCGCGGTATTTTGTCTGCCGTTACATTCTGAGTTCAAATTCCACCGATGTCGACTTTGCATTTCATCCTTCTGGAGTCGATAAATTAAGCACCAGTTGCGTACTGGGGTCGATCTAACCGACTTTCTCCCTTCCCCAAAATTTCTGTCCTTGTGCCTAGAGTCGAAAAGAATATAATTGTTATTGTTATAAACATCATTATTTTAAGTGCTATTTACATTATCTGTATTGCTATTATTACTACTATTACTATCATCGCCGTCATTATTATAGATTGAAGAAATTACTTTTTATATCATAAATAGATGACTTGTTTGACCTGATAATTTCACGAAGTAAAACACGAAATTAAAAGACGCTGAAAAACAGGCAAAAATAATTGAACATTCCCGTATCTTATGTGTATATATGTTTGAGTAAGCGTGTGTGTATATATATATGTGTGTGTGTGTGTGTGTGTGTGTGTGTGTGCTTATTTATGTGTATGAATGTGTGCATGTATGTATTCAGGTATATGTGTGTATGTGTGTGTGTATACATATGTATATCTATATATACATATATACCTATATACATACACACACGCACACACGTATGTACATTCATATACAGAGCGTTAGAGAGAGGAGAATGACATATATATATATATATATATATATATATATATGGATATTTATGTATATAATATATATGTATGTGTGTGTGTGTGTGTGTGTGTGTGCACATATATACACATATATAAATACACACACTTTATGTGGTTGTTTATTTGTGTCTTTGAATTTAACAGAAATGCATAATGACAATCATACGGAGAGTACGGTGATTATAATAATTATAGGAAAAAGTAGCTTTCATGAAGATGATTTAAGTGTAGACGGGAATAATAAAGACAATTATAATGTAAGTGATAAGAACATCAACAACATTAACAATGAATTTACCAACAACAACAACAACAACAACAATAATAATAAGAATAAGAATAAGAATAATAACAACAGCAACAACAACAATAATAATAATACAGCATCGTGGGCAGAGCTTGAGGGAGGTGATTTCGACGGTACCACCGAAAGCCTGATCGTTGCTGCGCAAGACCAGGCTTTCGCTACCAATTTGGTGAAGTATATCATCTGTAAAACTTCTAATGTCCAGAAATGCAGAATTTGAACTCAGAACGTAGTGACGGGCGAAATACCAATATTAATATAACGTTGGCTGAGAAGAGTCTTTAAGTATTTTATATCATCCAATACAACAAACATAGTTTAAGCAATTTTCTTAAACGATTCCACAAGACGACATAAACACACTATCAAATCAAACATTATGTCGATTGGCGTATTCCCTCAGTACATTCTATAAGTGGGTGGGCATACGCATATACATATACATATATACATATACGTATATATGTTGACACATACACACACACACACACACACACACACACACACACACACACACACACACATTTATATATATATATATATATATATATATATATATATATATATATACAAACATATACATATATGTATATATAAATAGATATACATGCGTCGTGCTTATATATATATATGTGTGTGTATACACACACACACACACACACACACACACATATATATATATATCTGAAGGTGGTACCCCAGCATGGCCGCAGTCAAATGACGGAAGCAAACACACGCTCATACACACACACATACATATATACATTTATATTCTTAAATGTTTATACACACACATATATATGTATGTATATATGTGTATATGAGTGTGTGTGTGTGCTCGTGTATGTATGTATGTACGTATATTTACATGTATGTATATACGTATCTATGTATGTATGTATATTTGTATGTATACGTATACATATACATATATCACTCCTGAAACTGTGTAGATGTAGGAAGCAGGAAATTATTCTTTCAACACCTACCATAAAATTAACAAGCAATCATTTATTTTTGGACAGTTTAATACTCACTTACCAATATTTTTCTCTTCAAAACCTTTTATAAATTCCATTACAAACCCTTCCTCCTCTCTGTCTCCCTCTCTCTCCTTTATTCTCTCTCCTACACACACACACACACACACACACACACACACACACACATACATCTGCTCTCTTATTCTCCTTCCCGCCGTTATTTTTTCCTGTTTCTCTTATTTTGTTGCTCGTTTTCATATATATTTGAGAAACTTTTTATCCATTGTTTTTTTATTGTGCCTTTCTATGTTTGCGTATAATCGGTGTTTCCGAGCGAGTGTTTCGGTTTGTGGGTGTGGTTCTCTGGATACATATGTATGTGTATGGATGTTAATTCTATTTGCTGTTTGTAATTAGAATGGTGTCGAGGTGGTTGGCACACATGTCGTTAGCCGTGATGACTTTTTTCTTGTATCGTGTTTGTATTGTAGTCTTGGCTTTTCTATTGATAGTGTTGGTCTTACATATGTTTTTAATGGTAATGGATTTAGAGTTAGAATTTGCCTTGTAGAATTTGTCCTGGTGATGGGCGATAGTGATTCTGGTTGTAGTTCTGATAATTGGTTCTGAGTTTCTTTTAAGGCGGCGAGGAGCTGGCAGAAACGTTAGCACGCCGGGCGAAATGCTTAGTGGTATTTCGTTTGTCTACGTTCTGAGTTCAAATTCCGCCGAGGTCGACTTTGCCTTTCATCCTTTCGGGCTCGATAAATTAACTATCAGTGAAACACTGGGGTCGATTTAATCGCTTGCCCCCCTACCACAAAATTTCGGACCTTGTGCCAAGAGTAGAAAAGAATTGATCTTGAGTTTTGCGATGTCGGTGGTGTTGTTAACGCTGGTGGTAGTCCTCCGTCTACCAAATACACTCACAAGTTATTTTGTCGGCTTGAAGCTATAAACAAGACGTTTGCCCGAGGTACCAACGCGTCGGAGTGAACCTGGAACCACAACCTTATGAAGCACACAACCATGTCTGCACCACACACCCATGCCACCAAAGATGACGGCCAAGAAACAGAATGGCCATGAGGTGGATAACTCCCATCATACTTTTACTCAATTTATTGTCAACCCCTGTACAAAGAACGATACATCATATAATATAGGCTTAGGTACATTAAGGCGGAATTAAAAAAATACGAAATGAAGAAGATTACAATATTTCTGATTACAACTGTAGAAAATTAAGGTTCTTCTGGTTTTGAAGAATTACGCTAAATGTATTCATCACAGCATGTACACGTCATTTTGTTCCTATGTGTCTCTATCTAAAATATCCATGTCACATGGTACACGTTCTTTTGTCCGTAAATTTTCACTTTAGAAAATTCTGCACTGTTATACACTCGAAGAATTGCTGAGAATGGCAAATCTCATTTATCAGAATTTCCAATTTCTTGAATTCTTCGTTTTTTTTCTTTTTTATTTTGTCGTTTTTACTCTCTTCCACTCTTCCTTTTCACTGCCATTCTTTCTTTATTATCTTTCTTCTCAACATTTGTCTCCATTCATTTCCTTCCTTCCTTCTTTTCTTCCTTCTCTCTCTCTCTCTCTCTCTGTCGTTATCTTAGCCCTTTCTCATTTATTCCTTACTTCTTTGTGGCTCTCTCCTTCATATTTTCTTTCTCTCTATCTCTAACTTCCCTCCAATCATGTATCTTTCTTCCTTTCAATCTTTCCTTTTCTCCTTCATAATTTTCTCCTCATATCTTCCTTCTTTCTCTCTTTCCTCCAATCATGTATTTTCTTCCTTTCAATCTTTCCTTTTCTCATTCCCAATTTTCTCTCTCAGACTTTCTTTCTTTCTATCTCTCCTCCGATCATATATTCCTTAATCCTTTCTCTCCCTTTTCTCTTTCACAGTCTTCTCCTTCATATATTCCTTCTTTCTCTCTTTCCTCCGATCATATATTCCTTAATCCTTTCTCTCCCTTTTCTCTTTCACAGTCTTCTCCTTCATATATTCCTTCTTTCTCTCTTTCCTCCGATCATATATTCCTTAATCCTTTCTCTCCTTTTTCTCATTCACAATTTTTTCCTTCAGATTTTCTTTCTTTCTACATCTCCTCCGATCATGTATTCCTTAATCCTTTCTCTCCCTAATCTCTTTCACATTCTTCTCCTTCATATATTCCTTCTTCCTCTCTTTCCTCCCATTCTCATTTCCATTTTTCTTTACTTCCTTCTCTCTTCCATCATTCTGCCATCCTAATTTCCTTCCTTTCTTTCTTACTACTTTTTCTCCGAACATTTTTCATCTTTCTCCTTTCTTTCCTTCCGTTTCTCCTTCATTATTTCCTTCTTTTCCTTCTTTTTATCCTCTTCATCTTCCTATCTTCCCGATTTTCTTCTTTCTTCATACGAAAGCATCCTCATCATTATCAATGCGACTTAACGCATGATTGACGATTACACTAAAAGTGATTAACTTTGTGATACTGGTCAACATGAATATCACTCTTGTCAACGTCTTTGTCATCAGCATCATCATCATCATCATCACCACCATCATCATCATCATCAGCATCATAATCGTCGTCGTCGTCGTCGTCGTCATCATCTCCTGCATCAACTCCATGTTACACGTCATCTTAATATTTGTCATAGATGTGATCACATTTGTCATCGTCATCGTCGTCGTCATCATCATCATCATCATCATCATCATCATCATCAGCAGCAGCAGCAGCAGCAGCAGCAGCAGCAGCAAAGCGGGAGTAATAGCAACGGCATTAACGGCAGAAGTGATATCTTCAAATCATCAACATCAATGTGATTAATGTCATCATGATTCTCGCCATCGCCGTCATCACCACCATGTTCATCATCATCATCATCATCATCATCATCATCATCATCATCATCATCATCATCATCACCATCATCAATATTATCATCATCATCATCGTCAAAAATGACCATCATCACCAATATCACCAATATCATCACCCTCTTTCTCATCGTAATCATCATTATCGTCGTCTTCGAAAGAATTTCTAAGCATTTCTTAGAAGCACCTTCTTTGCATTTATTCCGACCTCCCAAAAACTTTGTCAATTGTGGGGAAATCACAACATGATTTGAATTTACTCTAACGTGAATAATACTTTTGCCACGATTGCATAACATGTATATATATATATATATATATATATATATATATATATATGTCAGTGTGCAAAGGTATGTGTGTGCACATGCGCGTTTATGCATCTGGGCATTGTGCGTGCACAGACGTACGTGAGCACACAGCAGATATACATTCACAAACACACGCACACACACACACACTTATATATATATATATATATATATATATATATATATATATATATATATATATATATATATATATATATATATACATGTATATATATATATATGTATATATATATATATATATATATATATATATATATATATATATATATATATACATACACACACACACATATATATACATATATACATATATATGCATATATATATATGTATGTGTGTACGTACATATCCGTATGTGTGTAAGCTTACACATATCTTACATATCTACACTAGCATGCATGTATACATATACATGTATGTATGCATGTATATATGTAGCGGAATGTTATAGTTATCCTATAATTGTAGGTTTGTCTCTCGTACTGATATCTCTGTATATTGTTTTAGGAATAACCTCATGTCCCAATGGGAGTTTATCCCGTAATAACGACTTTGGACAGCTGCTGATCCAATGTGTAATATTTCCCATAAAAATGTGATATCATTGACATTTTCCTTGTCATTTCGGGTGGTTTAAAGACTTCAGCGTCTCTTGTTCATTAATATTTTGTAGCCATTTTCCTGCATTTGGATTGCAAAAAAAATAATCTTTAAAACGTGATATAACTGTCACAAATCCAAAAGTCCTCACACCCCAGATTTATATTAGCATCTGCCGCAAATTTCGAAGAGACATACAAGTGAAAAATCTTTTTCTTTTCTTTGCTATGCTAGGCACGTATCTCCTTTCCAGTTTTGATTCGCCAAGATGATTATGAAGTAACGTCTTGTGTAGTTCATTGACCCATCGAATTTTGTTCTCTCCCCGTTTGATCATTTGCTTGATGTATGCATTTTCGTAGCAATCGTATAGCAGATCCTGTCTGTGTGTTACCACGAAAGCATTCCAAGTCTCTAATGTGTGATTTTAATCCTCCACTCGTTGCTTTTCTTGTGTTGCACTCCGTCTCTACAATAGTTTCTGCGGCTGATTCTAATTAAACCCCCAAACCTTACACAATATATATCCATTTCTTTAATCCCTTTACTTTTTTCAACCAAAGGTTGTGACCACGCTGGACCAATGCCTTTAGCGTAATAATTTACTTACAAAATTCTAATTTACAGACATTCTGTAGAACAATACTCTGTGCAAAAACAAATATACGGTACCCTGGTCATAACACTAACATGAACTTCTAACTTGTCTCCTACAATATAAAAGTGAAATATACAATAATAACTACAATAATAGTGATAATAGTAATAATGATAATAATAATAATTTCGTACCACCATTAAGAATACTACCACCCGTACTGTGTGGCCTCTTCGCCGGGAATAAATAGCAGAAAGAATAACTCTATAATGACAACTGCAACAATAACGGCTCATAGCGAACCAAAGTAACAGTGAATCTATTGAAGGAAACAAACAAATTATGGATGCAGAAAGAAAGAGAAGAGAGAAAAAAGAGAAGGAAAAGAAAAGAGAAAGAGAGATCGTAAGAGTTAGAAGGAAGTGAGGGGTGATTGGGAAAGGAAAGGAGAGAGAGAGAGAGAGAAAGGGAAAGAAAGTGAGACAGAAAGAGAGATCGTAAGAAACGAAATGAGTTAGTAGTGAGGGGGTGATTGAGAAAGGGAGAGCGAGAGAGGGCATGGAAGGAGAGAGTAAGAGGAAGAGAGTAAGAGAGGGGATGGAGGTGAGAGCAAGAGAAGAGAGAGAGAGAGAGAGAGAGAGAAAGAGATAAAGAAAGAGAGAAAGAAAAGGAGAAGGAAAGGAAAACAGAAAGAGAGATCTTAAGAAACGAAAAGAGTTAGAAGGAAGTGAGGGGTGATTGGGGAAGAAAGAGAGAGAGAGAGTGAGAGAGAGAGATAGAGTGAGAGAGAGAGATAGAGAGAGAGAGAGTGAGAGAGAGAGAGAGAGAAAGAGAGAAATGGAAAGTCCGAGGGAAAGAAAGAGGGAAAGAAAGAGAGAGGGAACGATAGAGAAAGAGAGAGAGAGAGAGAGAGAGAGAGAGAGAGAGTGACACACACACACACAAAAGCAAAGATAATGCTTTAGAAAGGAAGAAAGTGTGTGAAAAGAAAAGAAAGGAATGAGAACAAGAGAAAGAACTGAAAGAAAAGGGTGAAAGAAAAAGAGTGAGAAGCGGAAGAGAGTTAGAGAGGGAGGGAGGGAGAGGAGGAAAGAAGGAAGAAAAAGAAAAATAGTGAGTTCAAAGCTAAAAGAGAGACAGGTAAGTGTGTGTATGTGTATGTCTGTGCGTGTGTGTGTGTGTGTGTGTGTGTGTATGAGAGAGAGAGAGAGAGAGAGAGAGAGAGAGAGAGAGAGAGAGAGAAAGAATGAATAGAGAGATACGAGAGAGAGAGAGAGAAAGAATGAATAGAGAGATACGAGAGAGAGGACGAAGGCAAAAAACGGAAAAAGAATAAAAATGAGACAAAGAAAGAAGAAAAGGAGAAAATGAGATAAAGAAACAAGAGAGAAAACGATGTGTGAGAGAGAATAAGGGAATGACGATGAAGAAGGAGAAAGGATGAACGAGTGGAAGGAAGAAAAAATGAAAGAATGAAGAAGGAAAGAAGAGGAAAAAAATGATGAGAAAATAAGAAACGGTGAGAGGCAAAAAGAAAAAAAATTTACAGATGTAAAAAAAAAAGAAAAAAGAATTTTAAAAAATAAGAAAAAAAAGCATAAAAAGGAGAGATAGAATCACGGAGGTGTCGGGTAGTGGCGATGTGGTGAGGGGTATAGCATCTATCAGTCGTTACAACAACAAAATGGTTAAAGAAAAGAAATAAAATATGGTGGTGGTAGGGTGGGGGATGTTTGCGGAAAATAAACAGAAAACGAAACGATAGGAAAAGAAGAACCGCAACAGAAAATAAAAACAAATGAAATCGATGCAATCTTAGAGGTGTGGTGGAGGTGGTAGTGGTAGTGGTGGTGGTGGTGGTGGTATTGGTGGTGGTGGTAGTGGTGGTAGTGGTGGTGGTGGTGGTCGTGGTGTTGGTGGTCGTCGCGTTGTTGTTGGTGATGATGGTAGTGGTCGTAGTTATGGTGGTGGTGTTAGGATGGCGGTCGGGTGTGTAGTGGGGTGAACAAGGTTTACAGCGACTATCGGTCACAACAACAACAACAACAACAACAACAACAACAACAACAACAACAAGGGTTTAAACATAGAAAGCGACAATAATGAAAGAAACGATAACAAATCATCAACGTCAATACCAACAGCAACATCGCCAACAATAGAAATGGCAACAAAACATAAACAACAACAACAACCACAATAATAATAATAATAATAATAATAATAATAATAATAATAATAATAATAATAATAATAATATTAATAATAATAATAATAATAATAACAATTAAAAAAATAATAATAACAATATCAAACACAATAATAATAATAATAATAATAATAATGATGATAGTAATGATAATAATAATAATAATAATAATAATAATAATAATAATAATAATAATAATAATAATAATAACAATAAAAACAAAATAATAATAATAATAATAACAATATCAAACACAATAATAATAATAATAATAATAATAATAATAATAATAATAATAATAATAATAATAATAAAAAATAATAATAATAATAATTCATAATATAATATAATTGATGATAATATTAAAATGAAGAACAACAACGATGATAATAATAATAATGATAATAATAATAATAATAATAATAATAATAATAATAATAATAATAATAATAATGATAATAATAATAATAATAATAATAATAATAATAATAATAATAATAATAATAATAATAATAATGATAATAATAATAATAATAATAATAATAATAATAATAATAATAATAATAATGGTGATTGTGATAGTAATGATAATAGTAGTAATGATGATGGTAATTTCTCACAGTGACAAACAAGGAAGTTAGAATTCCTCACGTTTCCAAAACACGCGTCGCGAGTCT